>NC_133649.1:94661273-94926243 GCF_009905375.1 Apium graveolens
ATTCAATCTGTGAATGTGACATTACCAGTTACGTATTGCTCATATTCCGGCATATCTTCCAGTACTAAATCACTTGCATAATTGAAAGCATCCATCAGATTTACTCTGCTTGCAGAGGTTCCTTCTGTACCAAACATTCACTTTGAGAAAAATTGCCGAAAAAACAAAAATCATGCTAGAATAAATGCCTTTAAAAATAAAAAGATATTCAGACATAACTAACCTTCATTACGGGGAAACCAGTCTACAGACAATTTTTAAATTTAACAATATCAATGTAAAAATAGTGAAAGAACTACAGATAAAATAATTAATATATTAATATTGAAAACGACCTGGTAGTGGAATACCATGATCCTCAGTCTTTGGAATTGTAATTGATATTGCATTTCGTCGTTCTCTTTTCTTAGCCATGGTAGAATTTTCAGTAATGTGAGCATCAATCTGCGCCTTTTTGTCTTTACTGTGTAACTTTGACGGGGATTGTAAATTCTTACCAAAATGAACTGGATCGTTCTTATTTAAGTTTGGATTATTGCTTGGTATTATCCTAGATGCAGGGAGCTCAAACATACTGTGTTTCTTAGCCATTGTTGGCCTATTCTGTAATATTCGAGCTACTGGACTTTGTTGCAAGACTTGACAAACATGGATTGAAAAAGTTAAATGTACTACTACTAACTATCCGAAAGTTATAAAGTTTTTGAAAATTAATAGTTATACCTGAAGACGCTGACTGTTTAGGACTATATGGATTAGCCGATGAGTTTATGTGCATCAATCCAGCTTGAGGTGTTAAATCAAATAAATTAAGCCTTTGTTGTGATGGTGTAGTAGTAACTGCAGGATTACTTGCATGACGGAGAAAACCTAGCATACGAATATTGTCAAACATGCGTGAACGGGCAAGATATATGTTGGCAAAAAAAATGCAAGTGAATGGAATACTATATTTACCATTTTTAATTAATGCTGAAACATTGGGGTCTGCATTCTCATCAAGTGAACGTTGACTGAACAATTTAGATTGTTCAGAAGATTGCAGAGTTTTTATCCTCAAAGCTGAAAATATGCTCAAAATGTTTTGTTAGTTTGATTTGTGAATTAATCTAGGTTAGTTGCATTAATACATTTAAAAAATGGCAGACTTTTAGGAGCGGACGAAGGAGACAATGGTCCAGGACAGATCCACTTATGACCTATTGTAAACAAATTTGCTAATAAACTATTGTAATTCAGGATTAGTTGCAGTACTATCTTCTAAAAAAATGCATACCTTTAGGCGCTGAAGAAGGAGACAATGGGCCAGGACAGAACCGCTTATGACCTATAAATGTGAGGAAAGATCATTTGCTTAAATTAAAATTTTAAACGTCTGCATCGTCAAACTTACCTGATGACGATTCATGGCTGACATGTCCTTCCTTTAGAGAATGTGTCAACTGAGTTGTTACAGAGCTGTATATTAAACTTGATGAATCATGGTTATTTTGTGACTGAGAAATCTTATTGGCATGCAAAAAATTTCATCCAAGCCTGTAAAAAACATTGATCATAATGCTGTGTATTTTACAGTATACAGAAACAACAACGCAATACCCAAACCTTTTGATGAAAACGTTTGAGACAACTGGATTTGATTTTTTTTAATACCTAGAAAAGCAGAACATGGCTTAGATGATTAAGGTGAATACGCTTAAAATATATACATAACACATACCTAAACCAGAAGAACGTGACTGTGAATTCATATTGGTAGGGAAAAAGCGTTCATCCAAGCCTACAAAAAAAATTGATAAGAATGCAGGCTAGGTTTACATGCTAGTGAAATAAACAAAAAATACCCAAACCTTTCGATGCAGATGTTTGAGACATCTGGCCAAGAGGTTGTCTTTTATTACCTACCAAAACAAAACATGAATTAGATCATTAAGATGACTACGCTTAAAAGATACACATTACACATACCTAAACCGGAAAATAGTGACTGTGAATTCTTATTGGCATACAAAAAGCGTTCATCCAAGCCTACAAAAAATATTGATCATAATGCAGTATATTTTACATGCTACCTTGAAACAAATAAAAAATACCCAAACCTTTCGATGAAGATGTTTGAGACAACTGGCCAAGAGGTTGTCTTTTATTACCTACCAAACAAAACATGAATTAGATCATTAAGATTACTATGCTTAAAAGACATATATAAAACATACCTAAATTAGAAGAACCATTAATATTGTGATTGTGTTTCTCAAGAACCGTAGAATCATTAGCAGAGTTTTCTTTACCAACTGAATATGTAAACATCTGTCCGGTTCTTTTTCTCCTACTACCTACATCAGTTCATGCCATTAACAATTTCAAAATACGTGATCGAAATCCTGGTAACGAAGAAGGAGATAAAACAGTATCATTAGATGCATATAAAGTGTTACCTTTCTGTGAAGAAGGAGACAAAGGACCATTGTTAGGCCATTTCTGTGCATTCAGACTATTTTCTTCATTCATGGCAAGAAGGAGATGACAAGAAGGAGATCAAATTCGTGTAACTGATTCCTTGTTAACTGAGATGTTGATTGTATACATTTGAATTCAAATTTTTAAGTTTAAAGTTGATTGAAATATTTGTTTAATTTGAATTTAAAATTTACTTCATTTGAGGAGTAATGATAGGCTTCATAACAATATTTGATCTGATATTCCAAATATAAATATGGGTTTTATCCATGAAGTTGGACTATCCAACTTTTAACCCAAAAGTGTGTAAAAATAGTTAAGATGGGTCACCCATTCAAAGTTGGACTATCCATAATGTAAGTGATTTAACCAAAATAGCCAAAATCTAGTATAACTTTTTTTAGGAGGAGGGTATTTGGTGTAATTTGGTTTTTTCTTTGCTAGCAAAGTTTAGGAATATATTGATACATGGTTCACAATTGTTAATCATATCAATATCAATATCAATATATTCTTAATGTTTACTAGCACTAGGATTTACAAATTACTTTAAATACCCTTCATTATTTTACTCTGCTAATTCATTTACTTACCCTTTTTGGTCATGAAAACTTCAGCTGGATTATCTATAATAATCATATTGACCCATTTGCAACCTGTTACAACTGGCATTTCTGTGTAATATTAATTGTAAATTTAGTACAACTTTAAAAGCCGAATGCCAATATATGCAACTATTGTATGCTTGTGTGAATGAGAACTCCGCGTCTTAAATTTTCGTTATGTGGTATATGAATTTTCAAAGCAAAAGTTTATTTATTTCTTTCATTTTTGATTTATAAGGAATATTTTAAACCTTGAATAAATTTCTCTTTAAAAGTTATTTTGTTGACAAATTTCAAAAGTAGTTTTATAAAATTTCTAAAAATCCAAATTATTTTATGGTATAAATTTTATAATTTTTGAACTTGTGTTTTATTTTACAAAAATAAATCTTTATAAATGTAAATTGTTATAATTAGCAAATGACATAGTTGTCCTTGCATGCAAATCCTTTCTATTCAATCCAAAAGGGCTAAAGAGACAATTACCACACCACTAACTCTTATTTTTCTTGCCAAATTCCTCCTTTACCCTTGCATGCAAAATGATCCAAGTATAAGTGGAAGGGTAGTCATGTCAATTCCTATTCCCACTCACATTTGTCAAAAATAAAAACCATAAAACAAGTAAAAGACATGATCATTTCACACATCACACATCACCCACACTACACTCTTTCTTCTCTCCCTCCTCTCTCTCACTCTCGGCTCCTACCCCCTCACTCTCGGCTTTTCAGCCGAAACCACCCCCCTCCCCATTTTCTTTCTTTCTCAATCAAGTTCCCACCTCCTACACAAGTAAATGTTACTTCCCATACCATGATCACATATATTTCAAAGAGTTTTGAGTAGAAAGTTTAAGTTTTAAGATTGCATGTTAAGGTTTTAGTTGAAACTCAAAGTACAACCTTGATTCTTGTGAGTTTAAGGTTGTTTTTGAGAGGACTACAAGGAATGGTGAAGTGCCAAGTATTGAGAAGGAAACTCTTGATTTTAAATGGCCATTCCCTTCCATTTCATTCGGCCATGACCATAGGGGAGCCGAATGAATGGTTCTTGAGACCATTCTTGTTGCTTTGTTCAATTTTTGCATGTTTATGTGATAATGGCTTGAATTTTGTAGTAAAAATTTGATGAAACTCCTTGCATACTAAGTGATCATCTAGATATAGCTCATGCTAGGCTTGCAAGTAAATTTCTTGGTAAAACATATTTAGAAAACATGTTGTTTGGCTTGCAAAACTCGAAGACATGCATGCATGTGGATTTCACTTAGAATGTTATAAGATTTTGATCATTTGAAAAGATTTTATTAGTAAGCTTTAATTTCAGTAGGAATAATGTGTTAATATTGATTAATGCTTCTTGATGCATGGTAATAAGTCGTGTATATCTTTTATAAAATGTATAACTTGTTGTTTCAAAAAACTTGATGATTTGTGAGTTGTGAAATGTGGTTTCTTTTATTTTGCCATGATTGCACCTTAGGTAAGGATGATCTCCACCAAGATTATTTTGAGTATAAGGGAGTTAGTTTAGTAGATCACCATGTTTAAGTCTTGGTTTGGGTATTGGGTTGTTGGTGGTTGAGTTTATCAAGTCAAAACCTTGGAGAAAGGAGAGTTATAATTTCTGCAGAAAATCAGTTTAGTACCCTGAGGTTTAGAGTGAGTTTTGACCATGTCATTGATGTGCACTTTGAGTCCCAAGCCACCAGAAGTTAGTATTGGGAGTATATAAAAGGTTTTAGGTGTTGGTTGGAGGATTGCATGTCATTTGGTTAGGTGCACAAGTAGAATAACAAAATCTGTCCAGCAGGGGACAGTTTTGTTGCAACTTAGAAATAGGGAGATTTGACCATGTCATGGGTAGGCCCTCACTAGGACATGTTGGGCCTTAGTTAGAGGGAGTGTCAGAGAAGTTTTTCCAACCATAGTTAATAGGATATGAGTTAGAACCATGTGTCACAAGTTAATTCAAGTTATGGTGTTTTCTGCCCAGGAAAACAGGGGAACCATGGACTTTGAGCTTAGGCCCAAGAAGGCCCAAGCCAGGCCCTTGAGCCACATCAAGTTTGGGAGATGTCCTTAGGTCATGAGAGTCTTGTGTAAGAGTTTTGAAGGAAAAACTATAGTTTAAGGGTGTCAAATGCACTCAAGAAACCATAGATGTCATTCTGAAATTTGCACCAGTGAACACTTTCACTCATCACATAGTTTTAGAACACTTAGGAGTGAGGTCTTGGTTAACCACCATAGTTGTAAGATAGTATAAGGTCAGTAGAATAAAAGGCACAAGTGAGGGTCAATAGGTCTTGGATAGTTTAGTAAAGGCACATCGAGTTAGGAAGCCAAAATTAGAAGACTTTGTCTAGTTTAGCGACCAAGTGACTTAAGTTGGGGGATCGAGATCATCCAAGCTTAGTGTTGCATTATGGTGTATATGGTGTTATTTGGTATTAATATATGATATGTGATTATGTGGCTATGTGTGTGCAACTATAAATTAAAGGTGAATATAAATTAAGTGCATATAGGCCTAAGTGCCATCCGTGTTTAAATTCGGGTTGTAAATAGGTTAAGTTGGTGAGAATATATTATAATAAGGATTATTATTATTTATGTAGGATCTCGAGACGAGGGAAAACTTTCCATAAAGGTCGAGTGAAGCTCCAGTTGCTCCTACCAGTCAGACCAGACCGGCCTTTCTCAAGGCAAGTGATTCAACTTGTCCTTCATATTTACTGCTAATAGTTCATACATTGCTGCAACTAACCTGTGTCATTTGATATATTAAATCAAACATATCTTATGTTTATCTTTGAATTATATAAAAATGCCATGAACCCTCGAGTACGTATTGCAAAGTGGTCTTATCATGATAGTATATTAAAGTAATTCGAATGCCAGGATAAAAGAAAGGGTAGTTATAATTCTTGGTTGATTCTCTTGATTAACATGCTGATGATTCCTAAGTATTGATATCTCATCCTGATACTTGAACCCCTATAGAACATTACCTTGAACCCTAAAAGCCAGATACTTATCAAAGTGATTCCTCATTGATTGATACCCCTCTTTCTTATCCTGAAGCTTGACAATTCTGATATATCCTGAGTTAAAGATCATTTCTGCATACCTTAACACCCTTAGTATTCATGAAGCTTATCTTCTTGATGATCCATCACTTGATCCCTGATGAGAAACCATTGCTTTAAGCCTAATTTGGCATTACCCTTTATAATATCCAATAGCCTCACTAAATCCCCTTGTCCAACCTTTGATATATGAAAACCATTCAGTTACTTTAATAGAGTATAGTTTTGTGAATCATGGCCCTGAGATTCAGTACCATATTTCCCGTGTTTCGAGTTGATCTATAATCCCTTGATAAAAAATGTTTACTATAAAAGAGATTTTGTTATAAATCGGCATCAGTTTTTGAAATAAATAAAATGTGGGTTTTCAGTCCCAAAAGGGGATAAATGTTTTCTTTGAATAGTGGATCTGGACTGAGACGCGAGTCCTTTCCACACTTATATTAGGCTTAAAAGTTGCCTAGGGATTCCCATTAATGTTTTAGAACCCAGCGAGGTTCGGGATTACTTCGCGGCTGATCACCGGCTGTAATCCGTAGCGTTATAAAATAATTTTGATTAAGATATGATTTTTTTTTAAAATTGTTTTGATACCAACAAAATGATGCCATCACCTAAAGTTTTATCTCTCATTATCATTGGTCATGTCCTCCCATTGACATTCTTTAATATATATCTCTTGATTTATGTTTTGTATCGTATTGTTTAGCACTTGTTGAGCATTTGGCTCACTCCTTGCTTTACCCTGATATTACAGCTAACAGCTATGGTTAGATTCAAGCAGACTGCCCGTAAGACCTGTGATGCTGATGCCTATGTTTGAGCTCAGGTAGAATAAGTGATAGTAGTTTGTGTGAGGACTCGGTATTTAAAATCAGTTGTAATAGATGGTAGTGTTGGGCTGTTCCAAATCCTAAACTGTAAGATCTTGGATTTGGGTATGTTTATTTATTATTAAATGTTGTAATAGTTATATTTAATTTGCTGTTTAAGTTGGGGTGTGACACAACCCATGGGTTCAACCGATTTCAATGTGGCAGTACAAAAATACTATACTTAATTGGATACTCCATTCACTAGTCCATGGGTTCTGGGTAACCCAACTTACTATCCAACAGATTTGACGTGCAACCAACATGGTAACTACCATGATAAGAAAGTTGATAACAGTAATGACATATTATTCTTCAAACAAATAAGGAATGTAGCATCAATCTTGCTGATCATAATTATTCTCTATTTTTATAAAATAAAATTTACCATTCAATCATTTAATATGTTTGATCTTTTTAACAATAATTTTATATCCTTGAAAACTAATATCATCAGCACACTACTCCATATATATTACGATTAACATTTTTATTGAGATTCAATATCTCCAACAATAATTTGGTAGCGATTAATATATTACATAAATTAATAAGAGTAAATAGTCATATAAATTATTTATTAGCAAATTACACCCTATAAAAATATATATAGTTATAATAGATTCTTTTTATAATTTACAAAATCAATAATCCAAATAATATCATACATGTCCATAATTCATGCTATAATTGATTCTTTTATGATTAGAAAATCACTAATTTATTATTTTAATTATGGAAACAATTATTAGTGCTGATTTTTCTATACATACATCAATTCCTCCCACTAATTATGTCTCAATCACATATAAACTGTGTTCATCCTTTCACACAAATCACATCTTCCTACTAACAATTAGCAACCATTACACAAACGTAATAATACTCAACTATTTCTGATTTTCTATATTCTCATGATTTTTTATGTATCTATCATGTAGTTAAAAGTTGAATTGATTCGAACTAATTCGTTGAATATACTATTTTCCAAATATTTAGCAACAATGTTCGATCAACTATCTTCTTTCGACCTCTCTAGAACCACTTGGAAAATTAAACTAAGAGTAACTCGAATGTGGCCTTCGGTTCTAAACTCTTCTACCGCAAGTGATGCCATCAAGGGATAACCTCATTCTGCTGGTTGATAGTGTAACATCTATATTTTTTAAACTTATAATAGTTACATAAAGTTATATTCAAATATCAATCTGTTTATAAAATAGTTTTCTATGTTTAACCAGTTCTTCATCATTGTTTGTTTATGTAGGATTGTCATGTACATGCTTACATATATCCAGATTATTGGAAAATGCATTCTGATAAGATAGTGGAGGGTGTCGTATACGTGTTTTCTAATTTTTTCACCAAAAAGCTCTTGGAACACTAAAACCTATTTTTTCTAGGTTAATAATTAATTTCTCACATACGACAACTGTAGATCCTGTTGATGATGATGTTATGATATCTACCCACAAATTTGAATTTATGGATCTGAGTGAATTATTTGTTGTTGCACCAGCAAACGGTGGTGCATAATTTCCAGAATTTGCAACAGATTTTGAGGACACAATCCTTTTTTTAAATTTCAAGTAATTTTTTTCCACGCAAAGTGTCGAACGTCAAGATTGATTGTAGATGTTATGGGAGTATAAGAGAGTTTTGATGAGCTTACCAAGATTGGTACTAAGTTTGGTCAAACCGTCAAAGGGACATTGTCCATTTTCGGATTACTGATGGAAGGTATTAATTTTCTTGGTTCTTTATGATTATTGTTTGTGTACATATATTTAATATTACTTTCCATATTGTATGTTTACCATTACTTCATCTATTATTTTACTCTAGGCATTCCTCCAAAGTTACCGTGTGGGGTAATCTTGCAATTGCAATTGATGCATGTTATAAAGAGATTCCAAAAGAAGAGCGAGTGATTGTCATATTGACCATTACCAAACTTAATATTTTTCATAGTTAGTCAATTTTTAATGAACTAACCTCCTTATTAATAAAACTATCAAAAATATTGCAACAATGAAGCTTAATTTTCAAATTTTCTTGGTTGCAGCCTCTAGTTCAGATTAGCACTATACCTGCTTCCAAAATTTATCTAAATCTATACCATGATGCCAGTTTTTGAGATGAGACAGAGGTTAACGTTGCTGACTCATTTGAGTAATTATGGCTCTTTAGTATGTATTTATTCTCAATACCAAAATTATTACATGTACTTAATTTCTCGAATTACACTCCGTGAAGAAGGTTACGTTCCTTCGAGGAAAGCTATATCATCATCAACTCAATCCGAAGGGTCAATTTATCATACTATTCATACTATCACGCTAAAAGAACTTAGTGAGAAAACTGCAACTGATTTTCTGAAGGTATTAATTATTTATTTGCTTTACACAGTTTTACTAACTACATATGTATAGAAATTTGAGTTTATTTTTTTTATCTACTGCCTCCAAACAATTTTATTCATCATATGTTAATCATTTTTTAAATGAGTTTCCTATACATAGTGAAAGTTAATAATGTGGAGGAGAGTGTCGGCTGATGGTACCGTAGCTGCAGCAAGATGGATTGCTCTAGAGAAGTCACAAAACTGGAAGGAAAATATAAATGCTCTACATACAATCAAAACAATCATGTTCCTCAAAAAAGGTTGTATAATTGTAAACTAAACCAGTTTACAGTTATATGAAACTTCAAAAAATCACATAAGTTCTTAATCAATTTTTTTTAATGTTTAGGTTCAAGATTTTTCTACTTGCAGAAGACTCTACAGAAGCATTTAATTTCGTCCTCTATCACTGTGCTGCAAAATGACTAGTGGGTAAAGCAGTAACAAAACTGTTGTGTATATGTTGTGTACTTGATGATTTCATGAACAAAACACCTTGGTAGATTTTACTTAGTGAAATAATGTAGCACTCGACGGATAAGGTTTATAGTCCCAACGGATGACTCAATATAATCCCGACGGATGATGACTTATTATCCATCGAGTGAGTAGCTTATGTAACAATAAGTCTGTAGCACATTTATGCATACACATTGTTTAGAATCTGTAGTAGTACTTAAGTCATGTTGACTTTAGTTAGATATGCAGAATAGGTTGATTAATTGTACATATATGATGTCTTGTAATTCTGCATAAGTGAAATGAAGTCAAGTGCCTGATTGCTACTCGACGGATAAACAACAATGAATTCGACGGATGATCAACAACCCGATGGATGATCAATAACTCGACGGATGATCATGAACCCAACGGATAACGAATTCAAATATCTGTTGACATTGACAACACAGTCACATGCGTCGAGTGGATGCAAATGGAATGTGGTAGCCTATTCAACTGGGTTTTCGAGAACAAAGAAGCATTACCATTTCCATGCTATTATGAAGATATTCAAAGATGCTGGAATAGAGTAATGAAGTAGCATTGTAATAGACTAGATAGTTTTTATTTTATTATCATGTCTCATTACTTTGTAATCTTGGTGATATATAAACCAAGAAGTAGCAACTAAGGAACCATATGAGAAACAAGCAGAGAAACATATGTAGGCAGAATTCTTAGCATTTCTCTACATTCTTAGTTGTTCAATATTTGTAAGCAGCTGTGAGCTTTTTGCACACTGAAGTTCTCTCGATATATATTATATATATCTCTGGTGGAATCATTCAAATCCACCAGAAAGTTTTTTAAAGACTCTTATTTTTAATTACTTGTGTTTTGATTCATTTAAGTAACTATTCTGCATTGTGTTAATCAATTCACACTTATATATATATTCGAGTTAGAACATTTTTATTTCAAGAAAAAGTTTCAAGAATTCCATTCAACCCCCCTTCTGTAATTCTTGTCATATTATTAAGGGACTAACAATTGGTATCAGAGCAAGCTCTTAACTTACAAAGAGTTTAAAGATCAAAACAATACAACAAGATGAACAAGAAGGATGTTGGAGTCAAGATTCCTTTTCTGGATAAAGATAATTACCATCATTGGAAGGTAAAGATGCATCTTCATTTGCTTTCTCAAGATGAGGCCTATGTTGACTGTATAGAAAGAGGCCCTCATGTTCCAATGAGAGCTGCAACTGGAAATGAGCCATCTGTCCCCAAGTCAAGGCATGAATGGTCTGATCCTGAACATTGAACAAGTCAGGAAGGATAAAAAGGCTATGAATATCCTGTTTAATGGAAGTTGATGGTGATATGTTTGACAACATTATCAACTGCAAAACTGTCAAGGATGTTTGGGATACAATACAGATCATCTGTGATGGCACTGAGCAAGTTAGAGAAAACAAGATGCAGCTACTGATTCAGCAATATGAGCATTTTTATAATAAAGAAAGTGAGTCTCTCACTGACATTTTTAGTAGGTTTTAAAAACTGCTAAATGCTCTAAAGCTGCATGGAAGGGTCTATCAGACAAAAGAATCCAATATGAAATTCCTTAGATCTCTTCCAAAGGAATGGAAACCAATGACAGTCTCATTAAGAAACTCACAAGATTATAAAGAGTTTACTTTGGAGAGACTGTATGGCATCCTGAAAACTTATGAGCTTGAAATAGAGCAAGATGAGAGGATGGAGAGAGGAAAGAAGAAAGGCGGATCCATTGCACTAGTTGTTGAGTTGGAAAAAGAGAAGGAAGTGAATATGGAAGCTGTTGAGGCAACTTCAAGGGTCTGTGAAAGCAAGGGCAAGGGGCTTGCAGTAGAAAGTGAAGATCTTTGAGCCAAGATGACATGGAAGACATTGATGAATATTTAGCATTTCTTTCCAGAAGATTTGCCAAGCTCAAGTTCAAAAAGAACTTTGGAGCAGCCAAGCCAAATAGAAACATGGTGGATAAATCAAAATTCAAATGTTTCAAATGTGGCTTGGCAGGGCTTTTTGCCAGTGAGTGTAGGAAGTCAGATTCTAGCAAGAAAAGGTTTGAGCCTGTGGATTATAAGCAAAAATACTTTGAGCTGCTCAAACAAAAGGAAAGGGCTTTCATTATACAAGAAAATGACTGGACAGCAGATGGACTGGATGAAGATGAAGATGTCATCTATGTTAATCTAGCCCTAATGGTCAAGTCTGATGAAATAGAAACAAGTTCTTCAAGTAATCAGGTAATTACTACAAACCTTGCATATTTATCTAAAGCTGAGTGTAATGATGTTATAAATGACATGTCTACTGAGTTATATCATTTGCGTGTTACACTTAAGTCTCTTACTAAAGAAAATACTAAAATCAAAGAAAACAATTTATTTTTGAGTGAGAGAAATAATGTGCTTGAGTCTCAGTTCATTGATTTTGAAAAGTTAAGAATTGAGTGTAAGATTGCCAAGGAGGAATTAACTGAGTCCTTGAAGAAAGAAGAAATTTTGAAGAAGCAGCTCGAGCGTGTACAGGAGGTGATTAAGGCATGGAAAACATCTAGAGATGTCCATGCTCAAATCACCAAAGTTCAAGGAATTGAGTCTTTCTGTGATGCAGCCTGGAAAAAGAACAAAGAGAAACTAGAACCAAATTTGGTAGATGGAGTGCTAACAGATGTAGACTCGACGGATGATGAGGATCATTCGTCGGATAACAAAAAGGGTTATCCGTCGAATGATGAAAATCCTCATTCGTCGGTTGTGAGCAAGCCTATCAGTAAAGCCAAACTTGTTAAGTTGAATGAGAAGTATGGATCCGTTTCCAAGAACTTTGTTTCAGGAGAATCAAGTCAAGTTAAGAATGGGAAAAAGGCTAATGTTGGTCACATGACTGTCAAACAGTTAAGTGACAGACTTGAAAAGATTGAGGTAAAAACAAAGGCTAAAAAGAAAAACAATATAAATGGTAAAGTAGGGATTAACAAAGACAATAACTACACACCTGATAAATATGCTCTTAGAAAAATCTGTGTCAAGTGTGGTAGTGTAAATCATTTGTCTGTTAATTGCAAATCTGCCATGCCTACTTCCATGTCTGTGCCACCTCACTTTCCTAACATGAATGTCATGTCTCCCATGCCTATGAATGCTATGTCTACACATAATATGAATGCACAGTTTGCTAATATGCCATTTGCACCTAATCCTTATTATGCTGCATTTAGTATGCCACAAATGCCATTTAGCATGCCTTACTGGAATATATGTTTACTAATAACATGCCATTCCCTGTTGATTATAATATGCATGATAATTATGTTGCAATGAATGGTTTCAAAGGCCCAACTCAAATGACCAAGGATGAATTTGATATCCCCAAGTCAAAAGAGATAAAGCCTAAGAAACAGAAAAAGAAAGCTAACAAGGCAGGACCCAAAATCAACTTGATTTGATTTTGATGTGTGCAGGGAAACAGAAAGAATCTTTGGTACTTGGATAGTGGTTGTTCAAGACACATGACTGGTGATTCTACCCTGCTCACAGAGTTTAAGGAAAGATCTGGCCCAAGTATTACTTTTGGAGATGACAGCAAGGGTTATACTGTGGGATATGGCTTGATTTCAAAGGACAATGTCATCATTGAGGAAGTTCCTTAATGGATGGTCTCAAACACAATTTGTTGAGTATCAGCCAGCTTTGTGATAAAGGCAACTCAGTAACTTTCAACTCAGAAGCCTGTGTTGTGACTAATAAAAGGAGCAACAAAGTGGTTCTCACTGGTGTGAGAAAAAGAAATATGTACCTAGCTGATTTCAACTCATCTAATGCAGAATCTGTTACTTGTCTTCTCAGTAAAGTAAGTCAGGATGAAAGTTGGCTATGGCACAAGAAGCTATCCCATTTAAACTTCAAGACCATGAATGAGCTAGTAAAGAAAGAACTGGTTAGAGGCATTCCTCTAGTGGAGTTTTCTAAGGACTGGATTGTGTGATGCCTGCCAAAAAGGGAAGCAGATTAAAGCATCATTCAGGAAGAAACTTGATTCAACAATTGAAGAACCTTTACAACTGCTACACATGGATTTGTTTGGACAAGTCAATGTGTTGTCCATCTCAAGGAAAAGATTTTGCCTAGTAATTGTAGATGATTTCTCAAAGTTCTCTTGGACATATTTCCTAAAGTCTAAAGATGAGGCTAGTGAAATCATCATAAATCACATAAGGCAAGTCAATAATCATCCTGATTTCAAGGTTAGAAGAATCAGGAGTGACAATGGAACTGAGTTCAAGAATTCTATCATGAGAGCATTTTGTGAGGAAAATGGGATTTTACATGAGCTTTCAGCAGCAAGAACTCCACAACATAATGGAGTAGTGGAGAGGAAGAACATATCACTTATTGAAGCTGCAAGGACAATGCTTGAAGAATCTAAACTGCCAACATATTTCTGGGCTGAAGTTGTTAATACTGCATGCTACACTCAGAATATTTCTCTGGTTAATCAAGCAAGATGCATGACTCCCTATCAATTGTTCAAGAATAAGAATCCAACTCTAAATTTTCTTCATGTCTTTGGCTGCAAATGCTATATTCTGAGAAATCAAACTGATCAAAATGGGAAGTTTGATGCTAAAGCAGATGAAGGAATTTTTGTTGGATATGCTGTTGGTAAAGCATATAGAGTCTACAATCTAAGAACCAACATTGTTGTGGAATCAATATATGTTGTGTTTGATGATAAAAAGATTGAAGGACTGCAAGATGGAGATTACCGTGAGAGCCTCAAATTCGACAATGTGGAGATGGTTAGTGATGATAGTGATGATGAAAGTGATTCAAGAAACAGTATCTAGGGATAATGCAGAAAAATCTACTACCAATGAAGCACAAAACTCAACATCTGTCGAGTTGCATAATGCTTCATCCGTCGGGAGGCAATCTGCATTATCCGTCAGAAGACAACCAGCTTCATTCCGTCGGTACTCAAAATTCATTATCCGTCGGGTTATCAAGAGAAGCTGGAAATCAAGTTAGATCACCTATTGAAAGTTCCCCTTTCTCAAATCAAAGATCCACAAACTCAGGGGAGTTTCTAACAATCAAAACTCAATCACACATCAAGACAACAATGGGGCCTCTTCATCTAGAGCTAATCTACCTCAACAAATAAAATGGACAAAAGATCACCCTTTGAGCTCATAATTGGTGATGTATCTTCTAAAGTTCAAACAAGGAGAGCAACTCAAGAAGAATGTATGTACATCAGCTTTCTTTCCAAGGAAGAACCAAAGAAGGTTGAAGAAGCTCTGTTGGATCCTGATTGGATTTTAGCTATGCAGGAGGAGCTAAACCAATTTGAAAGGAATAATGTATGGAAGCTGGTGCCCAAGCCTAAAGGAAAGAATCCAATAGACACCAAATGGGTATTCAGAAACAAGATGGATGAAAATGGCAAAGTAGTCAGGAACAAAGCTAGATTGGTTGTTAAGGGCTATTATCAACAGGAAGGAATAGATTTTGATGAAACTATTTGCTCCTGTTGCAAGACTTGAAGCCATCAGAATCTTCTTAGCCTATGCATCCCATGCCAATTTCAAAGTCTATCAAATGGATGTCAAAAGTGCCTTTCTGAATGGAGATTTGGAGGAGGAAGTCTATGTCAGTCAACCTCCTGGTTTTGAAAGATCCAAATTTTCCAGAACATAGTTATTATCTTTTGAAAGCACTTTATGGACTGAAGCAAACACCTAGAGCCTGGTATGACACTTTATCAAAGTTCCTTTTGGAAAATCATTTCACAAGAGGTACTGTAGATCAAACTTTATTCTTTAGAAATGTTAATGGCTCTAGTATACTTGTTCAAATTTATGTAGATGATATTATTTTTGGCTCTACAGATGAGAAACTTTGCAAAAAGTTTGCCAAATTGATGCAAAGTAAGTATGAAATGAGTATGATGGGAGAACTAACTTATTTTCTTGGTTTGAAAGTTAAGCAAGTTAGTGATGGAATATTTATTAGTCAAACTAAATATATTTTTGATTTTTTAAAGAAGTTTGATCTAGTGGATTGCACATCTGCAAAAACTCCCATGGCTACTGCAACTAAGCTTGAATTAAACACTACTGAAAAGTCTGTGGATATTTCAAGTTATAGGGGCACGGTTGGCTCACTTCTGTACTTAACAGCTAGTAGGCCAGATATAATATTTGCTACATGTTTATGTGCTAGATTTCAGGCTGATCCTAGAGAATCTCACTTGATAGCTATTAAGAGAATTTTCAGATATCTCAAGGGAACACCGAAACTTGGCATTTGGTACCCTAGAGATTCTGATTTTGATCTAACTGGTTATTCAGATGCAGATTATGCAGGTTGTAGAATTGATAGAAAAAGTACAACAGGAACCTGTCGATTTCTAGAAAACAAACTTGTGTCCTGGTTCAGTAAAAAGTAAAATTCAGTTTCTACTTCTACAGCTGAAGCTGAATATATTGTTGCTGGCAATTGCTGTGCACAGATATTATGGATGAAAAATCAATTGCTAGACTATGGTTTGCAAATTGAAAGGATTCTCATTTTCTGTGATAACACAAGTGCAATTTCCATCACTGAAAATCCAGTACAACATTCAAGGACAAAGCATATAGACATCAAGTACCACTTCATAAGGGAACATGTAATGAATGGTACTATGGAACTACATTTTGTTCCAAGTGAGAAGCAGCTTGCAGATATCTTTACCAAGCCATTGGATGAATCCAGCCTTTTCAAGGTTGGTAAGTGAGTTAGGTATGCTTAATTATTCTTAAATCTATATGAGTTAATTTGCAAGTTGAAATGCAGCCAGAAATTTAATTGATTTTTCAGTCTTGGATGAAATTTTGGCTAAGTCAAAATTTACATCTCGACGGATGATCTTTATCCATCGAGTTTGATCATCCGTCGGTATACTATTTGCTAATAAAAATCAATTATTTTTCTGGAATATTTTATGACTCGACGGATAACCGTTTATCCTCATCCTGTCGAATTGTCTTAATCTTAGCCGTTAATTTCCTGAACATTATCCATCGAGTATACTTACAGTTTGTAAGCATAACACGACGGATAATTGGTGGAATTTTTACAGTTTATTTTTTAAACGGCTATTTTAGGTAATTTCTATTGGTTACTTTATTTTACTTTATTATTTTTAACAGTTATTTTTGAGATAGTATAAAAGCTCATTTCATTTCAATCGCTTTTCTTTTATCATTCTCAAATCAACTGCTCAAATTTCATTCTCTCTCAAAGCACTTACTCTCTTTCTCTTCAAGCTCTTATTCTCTAAGAATGACACCTGTTGTAAAGATTATGTCTCAAACTGGGTTCATTTATGAGAAGAACAATTTCACTGCATTAGTAAACAAGAGTATTCAGCAATCCGGTGACTATTAGGGCTGAGCATTCGGTCGGTTCGGTCCAAAACCGGACCGAACCGAATAGACCGAAAAACCGAATAGTCATTTTTTCTTGGACCGAACCGGACCGAAGTTATATTATGGACCGGACCGAACCGAACCGAAATAATTCGGTTCGGTCCGATTTTGGACCGAATAGACCGAAATTTTTTTCAAAAATAAAATTGCATTATAAATTAAATCACAAATTATAAATTTTAAAATATAATTAAAGTAATGTGATATGTAGAGTTCTAATACTCCATAAATATAATTACAAATTAAAAATTTTGATTATAATTTTTAAGATATATGTAAAATATATATAATACAAAATTATAGTATTTATGATTTAGTCTATTCGGTCTATTCGGTCCGGACCAAAATATTTGTGAAAAGAACCGAACCGAACCGAATTTTAATTCGGTCTATTCGGTCCGGACCGAATAGACCGAATTTCTGAAAAATTTAGGACCGAACCGAACCGAATTAGCACGGTTCGGTTCGGTTTTTCGGTTTCGGTTCGGTTTTGCTCAGCCCTAGTGACTATCACAAGATGATGGACTTTGTGAGGAATTGCAAGCTTAGCTATGCCATGTTGGAATCACCCACAATCTTTTGTGAAATTGTTGAAGAGATGTGGACCACTGCTACCTACAACTCAACAGATAAGACAATCACACTCACCATTAAAGGTAAAGATTTCTGTATCAATAGTGATGTTATAAAAGCATGTTTCAAGATTCCTGATAACACTGTGACCTCACCACACACTGACACTGATATAATCAATATGCTTAATTCCATGAACTATGCTCTTTCTACTTCTAAGTTAAGTGACATTAGGAGAATGGGTCTTAGGAAAGAATGGAGTTTTATGTGTGATGTAGTGACAAAGGTCTTTTCAGGTAAAGTCAGTAATTTTGATTCAGTCAATATCTCAATGCCTAACATGCTCTACATGCTAGTTACAGATAATGCTATAATTTCAGTGACCTTATCTTGTTTGAGTTAGGCTTTAAATTAGGAGAGTTAAATAAAAGATGTAAGAATGTGTATTATGTTAGATTCTTTATGATGTTCGCTAACCACCTCTGTGAAGAGATTGTGCTTGAGAACCCAAAAAACAAATTAGATTGTTGGCTTTAAGAGAGAAGGCTCATTGCAGACTTGAACAGGGCCAATCATCACAAGGATGTGCCATTGTTCTATTTTCCTGTAATGGAAGCACCTCAGGTAAGTGAGGTAAGTTCATCTATCCCTACCACTATTCCAACCTCACTAATTTCTTTGAGATCTAGTGTGGCAATGGCAACTGTGTCAATGACCCATCAGCTGCCTACTCAAGCCACCAAACCTGCAATTATTTCAAAATCCAAATCTAAGAAAGCCCCCTCTAGTATCTCTCAAAAGATGCCAGTTGCAAAATCCACTAAAACCAAAGAGGGGAGTGTGAAGGAGGGTAAGATAGGTGAGGGAAGGGGTGAACATAAAAGAAACCCTAAGGATAAGGATGGAGAGTTGAGTGGATCCCATCCTAGCCACACTACAATTTTCCAACAAACTGCAGTGCTTAAAAAGGATAAAAGCTCACCTCTAGCTGCATCCTCCCAAAATGATGCAGTTATTGAACAAAGCTCTCAGCCAAGAGCACAGGCCAAAAGGGTTAGGGACACAAGCTCACCCCAAACTTATGCCAAAAAGAAGAAATCTAAAACCCTTGGGGATGCACAGGGTACACAAACTGTGCAAACTGGTGCTAAAGACACAATCACTGCACCTTCACAAATTCAGTTTGATGTGGCTCCAATAAATTTGGAGTCACAGCCAAAATCTCTAGTCATAGAAGCACCTCAAACACCAAACTCACCAATAAATTCTCTGGATGTGGATATGATAAACACATCAATTCCTAATTCCCCTTCTTTAACTTTATTGGGGAAGCCAAAATCTAGTGCAAGTGAGCATCATCTTTTAGATGATTTGTTGGCTCACTTGCCAATTCTTTCAGGAACTGTTGAATCATCTGTGCCCAAATTATCATCAATCAGCATAGAGTCCACAATAGTTTCTTTACCAAGTTCATTCATTTCTACTCTCTCGATGAATATTGCTCATCCGTCGAGTAGTGATTGTATCCCGACGGATAAGCTTAACATCAGTTATGCGTCGAATAACAAAACCACTCACCCGATGGATATCACTCATCCGTCGAGTATCTCTGCACAACCTCAAACTTCATTTATTTCAAGTGCAGAAGATTTAGTGGTTGTATAGTCACTATTAGGATTGAGAGAGAAGAGTTTTTTGGGTGAGAGTCTGGGTTGCTCCCAAGGAAAAAGGAGAGGAAATGAGTGAAACTATGCAATCCATTTCTTCAGGATTGGCAAAAGGAAGTGAGAGGAGTCCCACCTTAGTAGGTGAAGGTGAGAATGTGAGGGTGGGGAGCCAGGGTGAGACCCTGATGCAACAAAAGAGAGAAAACGAGAGAAATGCAGGTACCGGAGCTATAAGGATGAATGTCATTGCTAGTGAGTTAATGAATGTCTAGGATGCAGACAGGGAGGGACTATCTCAGCAACCTAAAGCTGTTATAGATTCCACCTCTCTTGATGCTGAGGCATTTACTCACCCTGTTCCAGCTTATCAACTTCTAGCTGAACAGGGCAATGACAATGCAGAAAGGATGCTCAATCTGGTGCATACCACTCAGTCTATGCTAAGAGCCAAGGATGCCATCACATCTTTGCCTTCTACAACTGGTGATGTGGACTATGAGACTGGTGGTTCAGCTGATTTCTTTGGTGATAGGAGTGGGGATAGTGAAGATGAGGCAATGGACATAGGGGGAGAAGTAGGTTCAAGTTCAAGATCAGGTATGCCATTATGGGCATTTTCAAAGCACTGTGATGAGCACTACTTCAAGACAACCCTGATCCAGCTAATCAATCAGACAAATACTGCCCTTCAAACCACTACTAATGCCAGCACCAAGAAGCTCCTTCAGGCACACCTAGCCTCCCTGCAACTTCAACAAATCCAAGGCTTCCAACATGCTAGGGATGTAAATACCATAAAGGGTGATATTGAGGAGATGAAGAAGGCCATTTCAGACAAGATGGATTCTAAACTTCTAGAAGCTACAATGCTTGACATCAAGAGGCAATTAAGGAAAAATTCTGATCTTGCAACCAAGATAGATGCCTTGGACACAAGAATGTCAGCCATGGAAGCATCTTTAATAGCCATTCATCTTCATCAAGCTCAACAGACAGATTTACTTCAAAAATTGGTGGCTGCTCAAACCTCCTCCTCTACTCAACTTGATGATAACAAAAGGGGGAGAAAGGACCAAGTGAGGGGGAGAGGCTTCAGATTCAAATCAGTAAAGTAATTGTGCCTTCAATTACTATCTCAAAGCCACCAGTTACAGACATTATTGATCTGATCAATGCAGCAGTAGCCAACATTAGAGCAGCTGAAATGAAGCAGTTGAAGCCAATCAACTGGGAGAAGATTGACGAGGAAATACAAAAGAAGTTTGAACTAGTCAAGGAGCCAGTTAAGTCAGCCATCCATCACTCTCAAGTCAAGCAAATTAGTGTGAATTAGATGAGCATGAACTATCTGGAAAGGGGAAAGTCATCCTGCATCAAATCTCTAAAGGCTGAAATAATTCTGAAACCAAGGGTGAACTACTCAAAATCATCATTGAAGAACCCTTTGGATACTGTGTATGAGACACCTAAGCCTGATAAAAAGAAGCTTCTGTCAAGGTCAATTGCTTTCTACAAAGATCCAGCTGATTCAGCTTCTAAAAGGAGAATTGCTAAAATTTTCAGGAATGGGAAAGAAATTTGTGTGGTGGCTGGACATCCTCAATTTGCCCAAGCAAAAAGAGAAGAAAAGGCTAGATTAAAGCAGGAAAAGAAACAAGCTGCTCTGGATGCTAAAAAGACTAAACAAAAGAAAGAGCAAATTGCTATCTTGGCCAAGCTACATGCTGTAAATTCATCACAACAAATTCCTGCTCAGCCATCTGAAGTTATTGAATCAAAGAAGCAAGTTGAACAACAGAAGAAATCTCCAAGAATCAAGGAATTGACTAAAAGAACTAAAAGGAAACTGGACATTGTTGATAAGGAATTGGAGAATCAATTTCCCAAGGAA
Source organism: Apium graveolens (assembly GCF_009905375.1). Taxonomy (NCBI): domain Eukaryota; kingdom Viridiplantae; phylum Streptophyta; class Magnoliopsida; order Apiales; family Apiaceae; genus Apium; species Apium graveolens. The sequence goes on from NC_133649.1 coordinate 94,682,808, forward strand.
TCCACTCCAACTACAACTCAAGCATCAAAACCCTCTGTGGTATTTGAAGATATCAAGGTGGTGGATCCTTACAAGAACATCCATGGTGAACCTATTGTGCCTAAGGATGAACCAGTAGAATGGGAGAACAAACCAATTCCTGACTTCTATTTGCCAATCCTTAACAAGCCAAAGAGAACAAAGCCAAGAGCAGTCAAGAAAGTGAAGCTGTCACCTCTCAAATCCAAATCAGTAGTCAAAGCTCAATCTAAAGTCAATAGGGGTGATTACATGTACTTGTGTGACATCAAAGAATTTTCTGATCTAAACCTCTATCTAGATGAACTAGATGAAGTGAGAGGAATTGATGCATACAGAAACCTTCCTGAAAGGTTAGTGTTCAAGTACAAAGGAGGAAATGAGATTCAGTGGCCACTTCACAGGATCCTTCAAGAAAGCCAAGCTGTACTGATTAAAGTTTATTCATCCTTCAAGAAGAACTTTGGGTTCAACATTACTGCAAGAAGATTGGTATTGAAGAAGATTGAAGAACTAAGGAGTGTTAGAGCTAAAGATTCACTCCCAAAGACTCTAATCATCCCTTACACAGGGAGAAGAGTGCATCTAAGGCCCTACTGGATGATGGAGTTCATGGATGACAAAGGAGTGAGAAGATTTTTCAGATTAGAAGACCAATTGAGCATCTCTAGCAATGAGACTCTTTTGGAAATGCAAGGAAAGCTAAATCTCTCAGAATCTGATGAACTGGAATTCCACAGGCAGCTCCAAAATCAGATTGAGGAAAACAATAGAAAGCTTGGAAAGAGATCTAGACCTTCAAGGAACTAGATAAATCTGCTCAGGCTAGAGGAGCATCTTGAAAATGACCTGTGAGCAAAACTTTGTACATTTTGTTAATTGAAGCACTTTTCAGTATTATCTACTGTCTTTTAAAAGTTGTATTTTTAAGGTGTTTTGTTATCATCAAGTGTCTCTTAATTTATGGCTACAATTCCAATAGACATAAATTGGGGGAGATTGTTTGTGTACTTGATGATTTCATGAACAAAACACCTTGGTAGATTTTACTTAGTGAAATAATGTAGCACTCGACGGATAAGGTTTATAGTCCCGACGGATGACTCAATATAGTCCCGACGGATGATGACTTATTATCCATCGAGTGAGTAGCTTATGTAACAATAAGTCTATAGCACATTTCTGCATACACATTGTTTAGAATCTGTAATAGTACTTAAGTCATGTTGACTTTAGTTAGATATGCAGAATAGGTTGATTAATTGTACATAGATGATGTCTTGTAATTCTGCATAAGTGAAATGAAGTGCCTGATTGCTACCCGACGGATAAACAACAATGAATTCGATGAATGATCAACAACCCTACGGATGATCAATAACTCGACGGATGATCATGAACCCGACGGATAAAGAATTCAAATATCTGTTGACAGTGACAACTACAGTCACATGCGTCGAGTGGATGCAAATGGAATGTGGTAGCCTATTCAACTGGGTTTTCGAGAATAAAGAAGTATTGCCATTTCCATGCTATTATGAAGATATTCAAAGATGTTGGAATAGAGTAATGAAGTAGCATTGTAATAGACTAGGATAGTTTTTGTTTTATTATCCTGTCTCATTACTTTGTAATCTTGGTGATATATAAACCAAGAAGTAGCAACTAAGGAACCATCTGAGAAACAAGCAGAGAAATATTTGTAAGCAGAATTCTTAGCATTTCTCTGCATTCTTAGTTATTCAATATTTGTAAGCAGCTGTGAGCTTTTTGCACACTGAGTTCTCTCGATATATATTATATATATCTCTGGTGGAATTATTCAAATCCACCAGAAAGTTTTTTAAAGACTCTTGTTTTTAATTACTTGTGTTTTGATTCATTTAAGTAACTATTCCGCATTGTGCTAATCAATTCACACACACACATACTATATATATATATATATATATATATATATATATTCGAGTTAGAACATTTTTATTTCAAGAAAAAGTTTCAAGAATTCCATTCAACCCCCCTTCTGTAATTCTTGTCATATTGTTAAAGGACTAACAAAAACTTATCGCCGAAGGTTTCGAGGTGTGCCAATTCGTTATTATAGTATCTTTTTTTTTTAAATTCAGCTTTAAATTTCTATATTATAATAAATTTATTTGTCAGAATCAATTATTTTTTAGGATTTAGGAACATTTCATCCGCATATTAAGGCTATTGCAGGGAAAGAGGTTACACTTCCGAATTCAGCTCAATGATGATAACATCATACTCATTAGTTCAATTTACTATGCAATTGATGCTTATGATACTAATGGCTCCATATCTTCCATGTCTGTAAATACGGTGGTCTCTGAAATTTCAAACTCAGTAAATATAAGTCTTATTGTAATGCTCAGATTTCATCATATGATACTTAAACTATTTATTTTTTATTTCTCATATCATTCACTAATTGATGATTCAGTGCCTATATTTTTTATAGTTTGATGTGGTAGAAATTACTGGACCATGGACATACTCCAGGATCCGCTAGGTCTACCAGCAAAAAAATAAAATTGTTAAGCAGTTTGTTATTATTTTACCACATATAAAAGTGATAAACTTGACACTTTTATGATATATAGTTCGGTGATAAACCTGAATTCTAATTACACTCATTTGCTTCTTTTTTAGGAGAGGTAGATGTCCATTTTCGCCTGAATCTTTGTTCTAAATTCATAGGGTGAACATGGCATTTCCAGTTTTTTGTCATTTTAGTCGTACCAATCCATTTTTATTATTATTGCCCAGACACTTTTAAGTGTAATGTTTCCATACTTTGTATTTATGCTTTAAAATAAAATCAAGAGATTCGACAAATTTAATGACTATTAGTTTAATGACTCTTTTGTTTCAGGGGTTTTGTATGGTCAGAGTGTCAAAGTTTATACATATTATATTTAATGGTTACCTGCGTAAAAAAATTTAACTAAGGATTTCTCCCATTGGACAGGCTCTTATAAGTTATAACTATATGTACTTTAACTATGGATGTCTCCTTTGGGAAGATTAGTCATACGAGTTCACTCATCTATCAATGTATTTATCAAATTTGATATAAATTAATGATCTAATATGATGATCAAGTAATAGTTTAAACTATATATTTGATGATCTTAATATAACCATGATGAAGTAAGTGTCTACTTAGATACTACTGAAAATATGTGTAATCAACACCAAAGAATAGATGTTGAATATTCTACTGGAACATATACTATACTATTAGATTACTAAAAATTGATAAAAACAAAACTCTACCACACTAAAAGCAAAGGAGACAACAATCAGGAGGAGCTAATTTATTCCAACACCAACTTAACCAAAATAAAATATTGTACAATTTTGTGCATGAACCATATCGTACAAAAGCCAAAAATTTAAAGATCAGATTAAAATAAGTGCTCATGGTTGGTACGTTTCTGTAAGTTAACGAACACTGAAACACTGTAAATAAATTTAAGAACTAACAACAAGTGATTTCTACACAGGAGTAAACTCTTTTTCTTTTCTTTTTTTAAGAATATTAAGACCTCTTTCATTTACATAATTTGTGGAGCACTTAATTCACATCAAATAAAACTATGGCAGTAGAAATAAGTAAGTTATCCTATAATCTGACATCTTGCAAAAAGGTTCTTCGGAAAAATCATTAGCTCAACATTAGTCTATTTACCTGATGGTTTTCTGTTGACGAACACTTGCAAAGTATAGGATCTTTTCCATACTTGAGGAACCATTTATTCGATGTTATATTCACGATGGAGAGAGCAGAGTAAGATCATACTTAATATCAGTAGATGATAATACTTACCCTGTAAGGTACCACAAATAATCTGAGGAGTCTATGGTGAGATTTAACTGCTCATACAACCCCCATTTTTCTAAAGTATCACCGTCATCAGCAGTTGGAGCTTCTTCGGTGAAAGATTGTGAGTGGAAACCTGCACTAACAGGGAGCATATTCACATGAGCACCGTGGAAACTTAACTATAAATATTATTATTTGGGGTGATATTAGCTGAAGGATTGCTAAATAATATTTATATGTTTTGGTTTAGAACCTTTAAATATAAGGACAGAACGACATAAATCATTTTCCATAATGTCTGTCATTACAAATTATAAATAATGCAGAGATAGTTAACATTTAAACAAAAGGAATGTCGGCTTGCATTGTTTCTCAGATACATATAATCGAATAAATCTAACAATGATTATTTTTATTTTAATTAATGTAGGAAGTACAATCAAACTAATCATCTGACCATGTGGAATATGATCTTAAAACATATGTATAGTTGAGACCACAATCTTAAAACATATATTTTAAATATCATGTTGTTTAATCTGAAATAAGTTGTACTTATTTTTATTTAAAACAAATTAGTAATATTTTATTTTATTTGTTTTAAAATTATAAATAACAATGAAATTTTAAAATTTTAAGTTTTTAATCACTTATATTTAATTTTTTTTGTTTGTAAGTTGTATAACTAACTTAAATTCGATATTTGCAACATATAAAAGTTCGATTCAATCACTGAAATAAAAAATATTTAAAATCAAACAGATTTCATTCCAATACCGAACCAAACACATTATATCGGGGATGATTCCTGAGCCCCAAATCAGCCTAACCCGATTCCTTATTCTCAACCCATACCGTCTTTTGAACCAAACAACCCCTATATGATTTTGTAGAATCATTGGAAAAACTTCATGAATATTTGTAATGAATCAATCGATATTTTTTCAAATTTTAAAAAAACAAGATCTAGAATAACAAAATTTGTAATTTACATGCTTCCTTGAAAACATGTGTTTGTTTCTAAAGTTAAATTAAAAAAAATTGATAAATTGATTTTCCGGATACGCTTTTATTTTTAAAATATTTTTACTCGGATTCTCAATAATTATTTGTATAATTTATCAGCAAGTTAAAATAAAAGAAATAATTATTTTAGCTTCTTTCTACAAACTAACTAAAGGAAAGTTTAAAATTACCTAGGTATCGTTTATCAACTTTTCCTTTCTTTTGGATCCATATCTATCAATCATAAATCATTACAATTTCATATTTTCATATCAATTAATTAATGTAGTGAAAAAAATAATTAAATATTATGAATCAAGTTTTTGACCAAGCATTAGAAACTTCTGTAGTTGTGATTTTGTACAAGGTCATCGTTAAGAGACATAATGTTAATATTATTACTTTTAGGTTCATACTTTTCACATAATAATTTATAACCTATTAACAATTATTGCACTTTTATATTTTTAAAAGGCTCAATAAAAATAACCAATTTCCGTGCATCGAAGATATATTTTAATCCTGATTTGGAGGTGGTAATAATAATGAGAGAAAGTTTTTTTTATTATAAGTTATGTTATATTAATATTAAATATTAAATATATTAACTTAATTTATATTTTTAGTTTTAAATTACAATTATATTGTTTATACATTTTTTTTGTTAATATCTTATCATGTATTTGTTTCAGTCAAGGATTTGATGGACCGATTTTTTGCCGAGTGAAGTTATTAGTCATCATCAAGAATCTTAAGGATTTAAAATTGCCAATATATTTGATAAAATATTAAGACCATAGTATTTTTAAATGCGCAGTGGTATTGGATATTGGATCTTTTAACCAGTTCATTGAATATTTGTGGTCGGAATTCATAAAGCATTATAAATTTTACTTATATTTATTAGCAATTTAACAATTTTATGTCTTTCAATTATTATACAGTACTGCACACACAATTTGTTTTAGTGATGTAATTTCACTAACATAATTAATTTAAAAATATTTTTAACAAATTTAAAGTTTACTCCATGTACATTTTTATAATAGTAAATAATTAAATATAATTATGTGTTTTAACATACTAATTCAATTATCAGTCACCTATGCTAATCTTTGCATTTTTTTAACAATACAAAGTTACGATGAATTTTGCGATATTGCACTAAAAAAATTTTAAAATAAATTTTATATATTGCAAGAAATTCCCGTGTGCGAAGCATGGGCTATATTACTAGTATTCCTAAACTTTGCTAGAAAACAAAAAACCAAATTACACTAAATACCCACCCATCCAATAAAAATTATACTACTCTATGTCCATTTTGATAAATATACTTTCAGATATGGATAGTTCAACTTTAAATGGGTTACCAATGACCCATTTTGCCAATAAAATTATAGACCCATGGATTATCCATCTATTACCCATTTATTAACCACTAGTAATATAGCCCGTGCTTCGCACACGGGAATTTCTTGTAATATACGAAATTTCTTTTAATTTTTTTAGTGCAATATCAAAAATTCATCATAACTTTGTATTGTTAAAAAAATAAAGATTAGCATATGTGGCTGATACTTGAATTAGTATGTTGAAACACATAATTATATTTAATTATTTACGATTATAAAAATGTACATGGAGTAAACTTTAAATTTGTTAAAAATATTTTTAAATTAATTATGTTAGTGAAATTACATCACTAAAACAAATTGTGTATGCAATACTGTATAATAATTGAAAGACATAAAATCGATAAATTGCTAATAAATATAAATAAAATTTATAATAATTTATGAATTCCCACCACTATTCAATGAACTGGTTAAAAGATCCAATATCCAATACCACTACGCATTTGAAAATACTCTGATCTTAATATTTTATCAAATATATTGGAAATTTTAAATCCTTAAGATATTTGATGATGACTAATAATTTCACTCGGCAAAAAGCGGTCTATCAAATCCTTCAAATTCAAGACTGAAACAAAAAATATGATAAGATATTAACAAAAAAAATGTATAAACAATATGATTGTAATTTAAAATTAAAAAAATAAATTAAGTTAATATATTTAATATTAATATAACATAACTTATAATAAAAATACCTTTGTCTCATTATTATTACCACCTCCAAATCAGGATTAAGATATATCTTTGATGCAGGAAAATTGGTTATTGCTATTGAGACTTTTAGAAATATAAAAGTGCAATAATTGTTAATAAGTTATAAATTATTATGTGAAAAATATGAACCTGAATGTAATAATATTAACATTATGTTTCTTAACGATGACCTTGTACAAAATCACAAGAGTTTTGAATGCTTGGTAAAAAACTTGATTCATAATCTTTAATTGTTTTTCACTACATTAATTGATTGATATGAAAAGAGAAAATTGTAATGATTTATGATTGATAGATATGAATACAAAAGGAAGGAAAAGTTGATAAGCGATACCTAGATAATTTTAAACTTTCCTTTATTTAGTTTGTAGAAAGAAGCTAAAATAATTATATCTTTTATTTTATATTGCTGATAAATATATAAATGATTATTGAGAATCCGAGTAAAAATATTTTAAAAATAAAAGCATATCCGAAAAATCAGTTTATCAATTTTATTTTTTTTTAATTTAACTTTGGAAACAAACGCATGTTTTCAAGGAATCATGTAAATTATAAATTTCGTTATTCTTGATCTTATTTTTTAAAATTTTTTGAAAAGATAACGATTGATTTATTACAAATCTTCATGAAGTTTTTCCAGTGATTCTACAAAATCTTATAAAGATTGAAGTAAGCTAAATATATGAACAAATGTATTGTTCATAAATATATTAGTTGTCTTATTTTACCTAAAACAGTCCAATATGTTAAAAGACATATATATATATATATATATATATATATATATATATATATATATATATCGATCTTGGTCAAATCTTCATAAATATATTCATTTCGTTAGATTGAAAATCGTTGCAACAATTAAGTAAACTGCATATATTCGAGAGATACAATGTAAATAAATCATAAAAAACCAAGATGAATTGTAAAATGATCTTAGATTATAAGTTCTATTAATATAAAATATAATAGTATCAGCTCTTTTTGCAAATCACAGTTTAGCATTGTACCATCTCTCTCGTGCAAAAATGATGAAGGTTAGTTTGTACTTAGTTTGAAAGTACAAAAACACATATATTCTACATCACCATTTTTGGAGAGAGATAGTATAATGTGTTGTGTATTATTATTTGTAATTTGATATGATTTACATAACAATCTCTTGCTAAGTAATGTAAAATTATTTTATTATTTATAATCTATATATTGCTTGTGATATTTAACCTCTACATTATACTCCAAGTTGATGTTTGGATGAATAAAAAGTAAGCCTAATTCTGACATATTTTTGACAAAATTTAGTCATTATAATTTTTCATGAAAATTACATAATGATTTCAATATTATCAAGTTTTGCAAGGTCGCTTATCAAGCACAGAAGAAAGCCTTAAAACTAAGAGAAAAATCTTCTTAGCCGGAATTTGTGAACATAACTCTTTTGGTTCATTGATATGTAATACAATACTCAATATAGAGTCGTTGGCAATTATATAAATGTGAAATTGATCGTTTGCGTATATATTGATGACAGAGAGTACCAAAACCATTCTCCATGGGATTTGGTGGCAAACTTCCTCGACAAATCTTTCCTATTTGCAAAGGAGGAATTAATTCAGAAGGATTTTATGATAGTGATAATAAAAAATTACTTGAATTTGAAAATTTTATGAAAAATCCATAATGTCCGACAAATGTATTCGGTATTGTTGGATTATATTGGAGGTGGAAATTTCTTTATTGAGATTTATAATTCATCTGGTCCGGCAATAGATTATTCTGGTTGTGATTCACAAAATTGTGTGAATATACCTAATAATATAAAAGAAAAAGAGTTCATTCTCGGTTTGGATGATTTGGAGGATGAGAAGGAGAGGATGTGGTATTTTTTTCGCGTATTTGGAAGGGAATTAAGTTTTTACGAACATACCATCCGTCCATCTGATATTGGCCCATGGATAAGTAAAATGATCGGTTAATACATAAATATTTTCTTATATCTTTTTTGTGTTATAAATGTTTAACCTTTTGATTATTTTACGGATACAACTACTTCCGAAAAAAATGTCAGAATTATATGGATAATGGAATACAATTGTGTTTTCTGTATAAAACCTGGGAAGTTAAAATTGAAAAATCCCATAATGATTATTATTTTGGTAATGGATGGAAACAATTCGTGAGGGATAGAGGAGTGGAAATATTTGACATTCTTGTGTTCGATTCACTTATTTCATTGGACAAACACCTGGTTCATGTTTGTCTGTTCAAAAGTGATGATATTTGACCACATGAAATGTCATTAGACAATGTTTGGCCTTTTTGTGCTTTATTAGTAATAATAATATTCATTATATGAGAATAGATGATTAATGCTACATCTATGATTCTTTCTAAGTATATATCTTTTGAACAGGAACTGAAGATAGTACTGCATCTGTTTTACATGTAATGCATTTGTATACGTGGCATTACAAAGAAATTGTTAGCTGACTTGGTACATACATTAATTTTTTATTTTACTGTTTCAAAAATATGTACTACAATGTCTTCTAAACTATTGTTACCTGACAGATTCCACCAATGTTGGTTCGTCTAGTTTATGATCATATGATTTCCTACGTGAATACAGTACGTTGCGGAGATACAATTTTTCTACTATCGTATAGAAAAGACACAGGGTATTGGAAAAGTAGGAAAAATCAACAAGCAATATAGTTTACAGAGTCGTGATACATTTTTAATCACGATTGATGGAAATCATGGAGCCAGGATGAGAATTTACAGGAGCGATGGGATGGAGGTGGAATATGATTTAATATTTTCGAGACCTGATATTACACCTGGACATTGGTTTATGAAATATATGTGGAAATAAGAATATCCAAGTACTTTATAAGTTTTCACACAATTTAATATATCATAATAATATAATAATATAATAAAGCATAATGTATCTTATTACTATATTTTCAGACGTGGATGACATAGATTACACAAAAATATTATCAGAAGAAGGAGAATAACTAAATAATGATATAATTATCCAAATTAGTGATAATAAAGATGGTCATGACAATGAGATCGAATACAATCACATATTTATCTTGATATTATTGATAATAGTGATGGAGACGATAATATCGAAGATGGACTTGAGTAAATGGGAGAAAACATTATTGGAGAAGTTGCATTTAATCTTATGAAATCTCATGTGGGTACACACTGTAACGGATTGGTAAGTTTTCAATTTATTGTTTTTAGTGTGGATAGTAGTGGAAGATTCTTAAATACCCAAAATTATGAATTGGAAATAATAATTTTGCAGTACATTGATGGGACCCTGCATCCTATCGTAGAAGATTTGGGAAAAATTTGGAACATTGTAATTAACGTGACTAATGGAAAGAGAAGGTTCTCGGCCGGCTGGAACAAATTTATGCGGGAAAACGGACTGAAAGTTAACGATGTAGTTGTTCTTAGTTTGATGGCAGATGAAGTAACTTTTTATATAATAGTTGTTGAGTAGTATTTGGTAATATTTGTTTATGCTTTGTTTTTTTTACCATTTTGGCCTGATTTTGCTTCTACTTGCAGTTTATTATTTTGATTCTGAATATTTTCTAGCAGTCCTCCTTATAGCTTTTAAAGCAATGTACGCTTGTCCTTATGCAATTTTGTTAACTGTTAAACTGCATTATTTCCAAGATTTCAGATTGCTAAAGCGCAACATATTATCATTATGACTTGTCAACTATTTCCCCCATATTTATCCTATACATTATTCTTTCTATTCTTCATTACTTCTTGGTTTGTTAATTAACTCTCCAATCTTTAAGCCATGTTTAATACCCGCAACCAAGCACTGGTCAAGTTTTAGCGGAATGTGAAATATGAAATGAGCGATTCTGCCTCCTGGAAGAAACGTAGCTGCAATACCAGAGTATGCCACACGAATCACAATACTGCCTAAATGTCTTCCCACGGCCTGTGGCGCCCTCCAAACCCGGGTCAGAAGTTTGGGATCCACAACACATACACAGTATATAAACCTGTATAGGAAATATTATTTGCAATGACCCTGTTTCACATAACCACGGATCGCAACAGGTTAAAGTATGAAAACAAGCCACAATCTTAACTTTTATTACAACGTACCAAATCCCAACTAATTTAACTTTACAACTGATAATAAAATTATTCTTACAATCTGACTATCTCTCTACCGCTTGAAGCTTCTGCTAGCTCGATCCAACTCAACTGGAATCTTAGCCTGTACTTTTGGACTGAGGACTCCACTATCATCCATATTCTTTTCAACTGTAAAATATATAAAAGAATCGCAAGGGTGAGCTAACTAGCTCAGCAAGTCTTAATAGGGATAACTGTGGTTAAGCAATAATCAAATGAAATGATTCAGAGGAATCAAGTTTCTTTTTAACTAATCATTAGAATTAGATATTCATTTTAAGCTTTAAAACCAAGGTTAGGCTGCTGATCAGTCACGCACTAACCCCGAGCAAAGCACTACAGCACTGCTCTAATTACCTGGATCCAAGGCACGCATTGGCCTAACTTGACCATTGGTATGGTCTTACCACGAATCTGGTCAACATATATAAAAACTATCCAATCCTAAAGCAGTTCAATATGATAAACAATATAATTCGATAACACAAGATCATAATCAATGATGATTAAACATTTGAATAAAACGTAAGGAAACTCATGGATATCACAAGGGTATATCAGGGTATGTAAAAGAAACGACTTTCAATCTGTAAAAGAATCAGGTATTAGACAAATAGTGATTTTTCGAGGTATAGTTCTTTGATGTTATAAAGAATGGCTGGAGTATAAAAGTTTCTGTGTTTTCAAACAATTTTCTTCCAGTGTTTGGTGTTTGGTAGTTATACATTTGGGGATTAGTATCATATTTGTGTGATTTGGTATCTTGAGGATCAACAAAGGATGGTTTACAAAGAATAAGGCTTACAGCTCAAGATAAAGAAACTCAGGGTTCAAGGGTAAATAGTCTAAAGCACTTGCAATATAAAACATGAGTTATTTTGCATAATAACGACATGTTATGAAACAGTTCGAAAATATTTGCGATGTATTTTGGAGAAAAGTTCAGAAATACTTGCCTTACAGCTTTACAACTATTACTGATCAATTCTGAGCCGACTCTGCCGCTCAGGCTTTAACGTCCAACCACTAGATTCGATTGGATTCGAATTCGACACTCAGGTTTTTCCTGTTGAAACTCTACTGAGCTCGTCAATTGATTGCTAGGTTATCTTTAGTTCATCATCCACTTTCAGTGTTCCCGACTATAACCTATAAGGGTCGAAATACCCTACGTTAGACGTCTAGGTATGCTTGACATATCCTCGATACTAATTCTTACCCAACGATATTCAAATCTGACTCGTAACTATTCATATTAGAATAACACAGACAATAATTAGGGTTCGCATTCTCGAAATCGATCTAGTGTTCGTTTTCAGAAAATACGTATACTCATCATTTTACGAAATTAGGGTTAATGTGTTTTGGACAAAACATACAACACAACATACATTCAGGTTCTGTATAAAACATACATATATGTATTTACTTATTTATACCCGTTCGACGTTCCGATAATTACAGGGTACGTCCCACATTTTCGAATTTAATTTCCAAAAATTCGGGCAACACTTTCTTTGTTTATCGGCCTACCCGTCGAACAACTCGACGTCGCAACCACAAAATTCACAATAATAGCAACTCCAATAAATCACCAATCCATTTCAAAATTCCCAATCACCGGTATAGTTCAATAATCACAACCAGTTCAGTCCTCCTGGTATAATAGTACTAACTAATTAATTCGCTCCAGAATAAAAACACAATACCAATTGTATTTATTTTAAAATTTTAGGACTCAGAACAAATCATCACGGTCCACTGTCCGCCCATCGAAATTCATCGCGGACGGCGGTAAAATCCGGAGGTACCCGATTTGGGTGTCCATTCACAGATTTCACCGATTAATTCTCAAATACCAATAATAACAATTATTCAAATAACCATTGAAAATTCATTCGAATTTCTCAAATAAGTTCGAATAAATATCATTATTATAATATATGCTTGTAGCCGAATTTTTGAGACCGATAACCAGAAAATCAATTCGAATTAATTCGAATTTAGGCAACATAGAACAGGAAACCAACTACACTCGCACAGGTACACATAAACAGGCCGCCATGCCGGAAAAACCACGGCGGCAACCGGAATTCAGAAAGAAACGGTAACAGTAACACAGGGCATCACAACCAGACTGCGCACATACATACAAAACATATATATATATATATATACACAAACCAACTACCGAACATGAATAGCAACCGAAAGTAGGAATGGGGCCGGAAAACACTGGCCGAAACTTACCAGGACAGAGAGAAATGGAAAGAAGATGAGGAAGCAAAGAGAAAAGAGGGAAGTGAGAGAAACGCACGAGAGATTGAGAGAAAAAGAAACAGGGCCGCTTAGAAGGAGCAGAACAGGGAGGGGGTTGTATCCATTTTATTATTTATTTAGTTATTCCTCAGAAATCAGCAAATGACACGAGGCAGTATGCATTCTGAAAATCCACCACGTGTCCTTATATTGCTTATAGGTCCGATTTTTTAATCTGAAATTCGATTTTAGCGAACCGAGTCGTACTTAAAACAGATTCAGGAAATCACGGAAACAGTCTTAAAATTTTCTAAAAATCCCGAAACTAATAAAATAAAATTTTCATAATTCTTAAAGAATTTTTGAAACGCAACTCGTACCCGCAATTCATAATTAACGAAACGAGTTGCACTTAAAATAATTTCCGAAAATCATGAAAATAGTCTTAAAATATTAGAAATATCCTGAAGTTTATAAAAACATAATTTTTGAAATTTTAAGATAATTTCTGAAATGCAATTTATACCCGCTTTTCTCAATTAAACGAATCAACGCGCGGGTAAAATTAATCCCAAAAATTCCCAAAATAATTTTAAAATTCTCGGAATATTCCAAACTTAAATAAATATGAGTTTCATAATTTTTGAAGAATTCTGGAATTAAATACAGATTTTATAAATAAAAGTAACCAGAAAAGCATTCAAAGATAAATAATCAATAAAATATTGATTTGTCAATTTTATAAAATTCTAAAATAATTATTGTAATTATAAAATCATAAAAACAATTTTGGAGACACTTCAAATATTTATACAAATAAATTTACATTAAATCCACTTTAAAAGTGAAACAATTCAATACAATTCCTTAATTAATCACACGGACCACCCGATACATCATAAATCACACATAGATAATAATCAAACAACATATAGCGGTCAAAACCAATACATATATTTTATTTAATAATTTCTATAATAATCACAGATTTAAATAATTAAAAAAAAAATACACGAGTCGTTATATCCTTCCCCCCTTAAAAAGATTCCGTCCTCAGAATCTGGTCTAATTACACAAGTGAGGATATTTTTCAAGCATATCTGACTCTTGTTTCCAAGCAGACTCTTTTACTCGAGGATTTCAAACATACTTACTATAGGTATATACTCATTTCCAATAACTCGCCTTTAACGATCAAGAATTTGGACTGATCACTATATGCAGAATAAACTTAGATAAGAGCCCATCGACTCCTAACCAATCGCTTAATTCAAATCAAATACTTATCGCTTTAACATTGATAGGCAAAACACACTATATGTACACACTGTTGTGACGGTAACATCAACTCATGAACAACTTTATCTATATTTATCAATACCTCGAATGGTTCATTAATTTAGGACTTAACCTGTCCCTTCTACTCAAACTTATTCAGTTTCTTTCAAGGTGAAACTTGTACTAACACTACAGGTCCTATTTCTATACTCATATTCTCTCTTGATACAATTTCATCTTCTTTCTTTGTCTACCCCGAGCTGCTTCAATCAATATCACTACGCTCTTGGTGTGCTGAATTAACTTAGAATTTTATAACTTTCTTTCTCCCACTCTATCTTAATAAAAATGGGTACCTACACTTGTGTTCACATGAAGCTTGGTAAAGTGGCATTCCAAAGCTGACATCGATGATAAATGATCATTCCAGTGTTTCCTTAAAACTCAACCTCTCAATATATCTTACATTTCCCAAATTACTTCCGTACTTTGACCCTCCGTTTAAGGATGATAGCTGGTGCTCAGTTTTTAACTTGGTTTCCAAATATTTAAACATCTCTTACTCCTTTCCATCAGTTAACGGCTAAAAATAATAATCTCATATATTCATGTATTATCACCTTTAAGTATTTGAACTTCAGATTCCATTCCTTCCAATTCATTTATTAACTCCTTGGTGGTCTTGATTACATCCAATCCTTTTTGTCGGCATAAGGCATCTGTTACCATACGGCTTCGCTTAGGTAGTTGTTAATGGATTAATCAGAATCTTTTGTTAACCTTGGTCAAAATTTTATACTTGAAAACTTAACGTATAGTTCCCTGAATAGTTGAAGATGTTATCAATAAATACAATTCACTTATCTAAGTACTCCTTATACAACATGTTCCTTAATTCCTTTTAGACAACTGATACACTTGTTATTTCACATAATATCACTGGAGCTTGTAATGCTCATAACTCACTTTAATCGTAATCTCTGATATGTTCTCAAGTCGGATCTTAGGTTAATCCCCGAAACGTAACATACTTCTTGAATTAGGTCTCGTAAGTAATTAATTCTTTATAGGGTCTCACTTCTTCTTATTCGTTGTTTTGTTAAACTCCCGATAATTAGTACATACTCTCAAAATTTCATTCCTTCTGGTACACTTCACGATTCGCTTCTTGTAAAACCATTCCTTGATCTGCCTTATTCACTAGGCCTCCAATATTTCGCCTTAATTCTTTGACATTTCCAACGCTTCCTAATCCATCTTGAAATTTCCTTCCTATACCTGGTTATCACTATCTTTCTTTAAATTCCGTATATCTTGGCATTGCTTCTATAAATTAAATACTTTACCTCATGAATTTCTGGTAGAATCTCATTTCTTAATTCTTATACTTATAGCATCCAAGTACTGGAAGAAAATCTAGGAATATCGTGATTTTTCTTCTGGGTGTATAATCTTCCTCTTACTAACTGTTAACATCATGATCCATTATCTTCCCTTGACATCTCCTCATCTTTTCTTAGCAATTCTGACTGAAAGGTCATACTACCTATCCTTGTTTCCTTAGGATTATATGGCTGACTTCCAACTCCAACTTCTAAAATTCCACGGATGATTCTTCTGGTACAGTTTATATGTTCATTCTCTCCTTTTTGCTTATCGCCTGCTTCTACATTTATTTTTCCTCGTGAGTACATACTTCATACTCTTATAGTCTGTATAGATTTTACACCTTTTTTCATACATATCATGTCTCCCAATCTTTCAAAATAAATATTATTACTGTTAGTCCTAATGATAAGTAGGATACTTCTGCTCATAAGGTTTCGGTTTTCTGGATGCATATACAATAACTTTATTGTACTATATCAACACACATCCTATTCCCTTATAAGAAGTGTCACTATAAACTACAAAATCTTCTTGATATTTTCAAAGTGATAAGGCAGGTGTTGTAACCATTCCCTCCTTTAACTTCGCAAAACTTTCTTCAAACTCCTCTATTTCCTATAAACATCCCGCTTTTCCTAGTAAGCTTCGTCAAAGATATCGTAATCTTCAAGAATCTTAAACAAATTTCCGATAATAACCTTCCAATAATAAAACTTCTTACTTTTGTTGGTGCTTTTGGTCTTTCTTTATTCATAGTAACCTTAATTTCTAATGGATCTCCTTTGGTCTCCTCCTCCTCACTGACTATTTATGCTTTCTACCCTCAAAACTTTCACCTTGTACACTTTTCATACAACTTCTTTATTCTTCTACTTCTCAGCTATCATTAAATATTTTGCATGGTTCTCCTTTGACTATAAGGAACATAAATACAACTTATTCAGATCTTCCTTCAAGATTCTGTTAATCAAGTTTAAATATTACTGGCATATCGATTAATCCAAGTGACCTTACTAGAATTTTATAACAACAGTACTTAATTCTGAAAATTATCTTTGATATGTACCATAGGTTTAATCTTCAATTGGTGAAATACCAAGTCTTAAATCAATCTTATAAATGTATTTTGCTTCTTTCGTTTGATCAAACAAATCATTGATTTGAGGTAACAGATACTTGCTCTTTAATGGTAAACTTGGTGAGCTTCATTTCTCTATCGGGAGGAAATATTGATAACTCATCTGGAAACATATCTTGAAACTCCTTAATTGCTATAAGATCTTCAAATTTTGTTTGCTTCTGACTTTTATTTATCTCATAGTCACCATAATGCTCACATCTTGATCACCATAATCACTGTTAACAAATTCTTCACCCTCCTTTTTCCTTTATGCCTCATCATATTCTCATTTAATGTCTTCAGGACTATCTCTTCATCACGACGGTTCATCTAGGCATCATACTTCCATAGTTAGTCCATTCCTTAGAATAATGTCAAGTTCTCTTATCTCAAATGATATCAGTCTTTCACAACTTTTTGCCAGAAATCTCAATTCCATCATTGGTGTTCACTTATGTAACACTTACACGTTCTTGACTTGCTAGTCATTTAATCATAATCTTATCAATTTAACAGGGTAATTCATTTCATCAACAAAACCTTGGGAGCTAAACAATCAAATTGCTCTCACATCTTTCAATACTTTAATGCCTAAGGTATTCATGATAATCATTCACATTACCACATCCAGTGTTCTGAATAACATATTTCACAGGAAAATCGCTAATTTCTCGTTCTCGGAGACGTATACCTCATTGGAGTAGATTCCCTTGACTCTTAGTGCATCCCTGACTGGGACTAGTGATTTGCAATTCTCTCCATATGCCCCTGTTTGCTTTCCATGCGTGAGAGGTAGATGGAACTTTGCCCGCTTGGTCCATAATACGCTGATTTCTGATTGAAAAACTCTTACAAAGAATGATAGTATAACGAAACAACTAGAAGGATTCACAATTCAACAAAATTTAGAGTTAAAAAGAAAGAAGAAACAAGGATTTGAATATGAATGAGACAACCACATTGGTACTTAAGATGGCCAGTCTTTCATACCATATGGCATACAGCACATGATTAGGTGGCATCCCACCCGACTCTTCGTCATTCTGACAAAGTGTCTCACCATAACACTATTTGTCCTAATCAGAAAGCAAAACTTGAGGGAAATAATTAAATTTGAAAGGAATGCAATATCCTCCTTTTTGATATCATCAAAAAGTTTATTTAAGAAAAGATGTTCATATTTATTTAGGAATCAAAAAGGAATATACATTGTAATATTTGAAAACAAGAACGATACCATTGGTCACCATCCCCATTTCACTTATATTCATCTTTCGAGCTTGTTCGATCATATCCCAATTGCGTCATATAACAACTTTAGAAGGTACGCTGAAATGCCTTCTCAAATTAAGCATTAAGGTAGATTCTTATTTGCTAAGTCTTGCGTTTTTAATATCGCACCTACACATATAATACTTTAACAATTCGATCATAATGGCGTTCTTATCAGATAACTTCGGGCTTCCTCTTTTTAATTTAGAATAACCACGAACCTATTCAACATAACGATCCTTTTGTTAATAATATTCTTCTTTTAGAGAGGTCTGGAAATCTTCCCAATCTTCTTCGTTCACGCCCATGCTCCTTTTACATCAATGAATTCTTTAAACTTTAATGGTCTCTGCCACTGGATGAATAATTACTCCGTACACGGATTATGTTGTTAACCCTGTCAAACTGTTAGGAATAACCAACTTCTTCATAATCGTGGGTTACTTTGGTCTCTGAATTAACAATACTAAGTCTGAAACAAACATCCTTCCAAGTAATCCGGATCTTTTAACAAACAAGAAAATTCAAGTAGTAACTTGACAACCAAGGTTTAAAACTTATTTTATTAAAATAACCTTTGAAATTTGTTAAGAAAATCTCTTTCGAGATTTTGTTTAAGAAAATTTTGAAAATCGCACACTTGGTTGTCCTTACTATATGAGTTGGTTGTTATCCTTCTTACCTATAATAAGGTACCAATTTAAAGAAACAATCACATAAAAGTCCATTCACTTCAATCTACCTTTTCTCCTTTATCGTGTCCATTTGCCTTCCTTAATCAACGAAAACTTCAATTGTCGTTGCATGTTATCTTATTCGTAGCTTCACATCAAAGCTCCTATACTAGTAAAACTTCTATTATCAACTTTGCAATTGTTAAGTGGAACAGACTATCCAATAGCCAATGAGTCTATTCCATAGAACCAAATTTTGCTCAAATCACATCACATCACTACTTTACATATCGCATTTATCATAGCATCATCATTTAATTCTATAAATATTCCAGATTTATACTTTTCTCTCTAACTTTTTCATAATTCATCTAATCCATCGCACAACTAATCACGGGTGGCCTGGTCACTAATGACTTCTTTTAATCCGGTAAAAGCTATCCTCCGGAACACTAGAATCTTCTTTCTAAACTTCTTCTCACCTTTATTAATATCTCATGTACTCACCAATTACTGTAACTCCCGAATCCATCCTCGTAGGTACTGTTGCTTTATAGGACAAATTTTAAACCGAGGGTATAGAACATGATGTAGGGTAAAGTAAAGAGATACACTCACGGCCGAATGTACAGTAAAACACAAATAAGCAGATAGAGGTCCTTAAATAGGTAGTCTCGTATCAAGAGATAGTAGAATAGCGTAGAATAGCTTGAAGAGATGTGACTGTCATAACAGAAAGTAGTACCGTTAATACTGATGGAGGAACAAGGTGCAAATCAAATCCGAGAGAAGATGACGGTCCTTGAAAGGAAAGCTCCAAACGATCGGATGGTACAGGGAAATCAGGATCTGTCATTGTCGTTGTCAAGAAATCCCATCGCGAGCTATGAATTTCGAATCGCAACACTGAATCGTACCGAAAACCTAACTATTCAGTCGCACTCAACCTCACGACGTCTTATCTTTCTATTTCCTATTCCTAATCCTAACCCTCTACCCAATCCCGAAAATCTAGGCTTGTTTCAGTGACTTATAACCTGTAGCTCTGAATACCAACCTGTGGCGCCCTCCAAACCCGGGTCAGAAGTTTGGGGTCCATAACACATACACAGTATATAAACCTGTATAGGAAATATTATTTGCAATGACCCTGTTTCACATAACCACGGATCGCAACAGGTTAAAGTATGAAAACAAGGCACAATATTAACTTTTATTACAACGTACCAAATCCCAACTAATTTAACTTTACAACTGATAATAAAATTATTCTTACAATTTGACTATCTCTCTACCGCATGAAGCTTCTGCTAGCTCGATCCAACTCAACTGGAATCTTAGCCCGTACTTTTGGACTGAGGACTCCACTATCATCCATATTCTTTTCAACTGTAAAATATATAAAAGAATCGCAAGGGTGAGCTAACTAGCTCAGCAAGTCTTAATAGGGATAACTGTGGTTAAGCAATAATCAAATGAAATGATTCAGAGGAATCAAGTTTCTTTTTAACTAATCATTAGAATTGAATATTCATTTTAAGTTTTAAAACCAAGGTTAAGCTGCTGATCAGTCACGCACTAACCCCGAGCAAAGCACACAACACTGCTCTAATTACTGGATCCAAGGCACGCATTGGCCTAACTTGACCATTGGTATGGTCTGACCACGAATCTGGTCCACATATATAAAAACTATCCAATCCTAAAGCAGTTCAATATGATAAACAATATAATTCGATAACACAAGATCATAATCAATGATGATTAAACATTTGAATAAAATGTAAGGAAACTCATGGATATCACAAGGGTATATCAGGGTATGTAAAAGAAACGACTTTCAATCTGTAAAAGAATCATGTATTAGACAAATAGTGATTTTTCGAGGTATAGTTCTTTGATGTTATAAAGAATGGCTGTAGTATAAAAGTTTCTGTGTTTTCAAACAATTTTCTTCCAGTGTTTGGTGTTTGGTAGTTATACATTTGGGGAGTAGTATCATATTTGTGTGATTTGGTATCTTGAGGATCAACAAAGGATGGTTTACAAAGAATAAGGCTTACAGCTCAAGATAAAGAAAATCAGGGTTCAAGGGTAAATAGTCTAAAGCACTTGCAATATAAAACATGAGTTATTTTGCATAATAACGACATGTTATGAAATAGTTCGAAAATATTTGCGATGTATTTTGGAGAAAAGTTCAGAAATACTTGCCTTACAGGCTTTACAACTATTACTGATCAATTCTGAGCCGACTCTGCCGCTCAGGCTTTAACGTCGAACCACTAGATTCCATTGGATTCGAATTCGACACTCAGGTTTTTCCTGTTGAAACTCTACTGAGCTCGTCAATTGATTGCTAGGTTATCTTTAGTTCATCATCCACTTTCAGTGTTCCTGACTATAACCTACAGGGTCGAAATACCCTACGTTAGACGTCCAGGTATGCTTGACATATCCTCGATACTAATTCTTACCCAACGATATTCAAATCTGACTCGTAATTATTCATATTAGAATAACACAGAAAATAATTAGGGTTCGCATTCTCGAAATCGATCCAGTATTCATTTTCAGAAAATACGTATACTCATCATTTTACGAAATTAGGGTTAATGTGTTTTGGACAAAACATACAACACAACATACAATCAGGTTCTGTATAAAACATACATTTATATATTTACTTATTTATACCCGTTCGACGTTCCGATAATTACAGGGTACGTCGCACATTTTCGAATTTAATTTCCAAAAATTTGGGCAGCACTTTCTGTGTTTATCGGCCTACCCGTCGAACAACTCGACGTCGCCACCACAAAATTCACAATAATAGCAACTCCAATAAATCACCAATCCATTTCAAAATTCCCAATCACCGGTATAGTTCAATAATCACAACCAATTCAGTCCTCCTGGTACAATAAGTACTAACTAATTAATTCACTCCAGAATAAAAATACAATACCAATTTTATTTATTTTAAAATTTTAGGACTCAGAACAAATCATCACGGTCCACCGTCCGCTCATCGAAATTCATCGCGGACGGCGGTAAAATCCGGAGGTACCCGATTTGGGTGTCCATTCACAGATTTCACCGATTAATTCTCAAATACCAATAATAACAATTATTCAAATAACCATTGAAAATTCATTTGAATTTCTCAAATAAATTCGAATAAATATCATTATTATAATATATGCTTGTAGCCGAATTTTTGAGACCGATAACCAGAAAATCAATTCGAATTAATTCGAATTTAGGCAACATAGAACAGGAAACCAACTACACTCGCACAGGTACACATAACCAGGCCGCCATGCCGGAAAAACCCCGGCGGCAACCGGGATTCAGAAAGAAACGGCAACAGTAACACATGGCATCACAACCAGACTGCGCACATACATACAAAACTTATGTATATATATACACAAACCAACTACCGAATAGAATAGCAACCGAAAGCAGGAATGGGGCCGGAAAACACTGGCCGGAACTTACCGGGACAGAGAGAAACGGAAAGAAGATGAGGAAACAAAGAGAAAAGAGGGAAGTGAGAGAAACGCGCGAGAGATTGAGAGAAAAAGAAACAGGGCCGCGTAGAAGGAGCAGAACAGGGAGGGGGTTGTATCCATTTTATTATTTATTTAGTTATTCCTCAGAAATCAGCAAATGACACGAGGCAGTATGCATTCTGAAAATCCACCGCGTGTCCTTATATTGCTTATAGGCCCGATTTTTTAATCTGAAATTCGATTTTAGCGAACCGAGTCGTACTTAAAATAGATTCAGGAAATCACGGAAACAGTCTTAAAATTTTCTAAAAATCCCGAAACTAATAAAATAAAATTTTCATAATTCTTAAAGCATTTTTGAAACGCAACTCGTACCCGCAATTCACAATTAACCAAACGAGTTGCACTTAAAACAATTTCCGAAAATCATGAAAATAGTCTTAAAATATTAGAAATATCCCGAAGTTTATAAAAACATAATTTTTGAAATTTTAAGATAATTTCTGAAACGCAATTTATACCCGCTTTTCTCAATTAAACGAATCAACGCGCGGGTAAAATTAATCCCAAAAATTCCCAAAATAATTTAAAAATTCTCAGAATATTCCAAACTTATATAAATATGAGTTTCATAATTTTTGAAAAATTCTGGAATTAAATACATATTTTACAAATAAAAGTAATCAGAAAAGCATTCAAAGATAAATAATCAATAAAATATTGATTTATCAATTTTATAAAATTCTAAAAATAATTATTGTAATTATAAAATCATAAAAACAATTTTGGAGACACTTCAAATATTAATACAAATAAATTTGCATTAAATCCACTTTAAAAGTGAAACAATTCAATACAATTCCTTAATTAATTACACGGACCACCTGATACATCATAAATCACACATAGATAATAATCAAACAACATAGTGGTCAAAACCAATACACATATTTTATTTAATAATTTCCATAATAATCACAGATTTAAATAATTAAAAAAAATACACGAGTCAGTTATACAGCCACTTGAAGCATATACAAAAAACACGCCACTGGCATTATTTGCGACACTGCTGAGCATAGAAGTATATGCCTGAAGTTGGTCTTCGTTTAAACTTGTAAACAACTTCTCATGATTCTCTCGCTGCTGAGCTTGGTTGTAACCAAGCTCTAACGTAATTAACCTATTCTCTAATTCATGTAAGAAACTGACATAAGGAAAATAATAATGGTGAAATCCTTGAGGATCTTCCCAGCATCTTTGAACAATTTTTTTATGCAGTAAATGGTAGATAGATAAATAAGAACTCTATAATAGGAGAAGTGATATTCAAATTTAGATTACTTAAATAATAGTTGCTTGTAAATCCATAAAGGTGTCGACAAATTGATAAGGTATATGATTCATTGTTACGGGCAAATTTTGGATGGTGGACCAAGGTCCATGTATCCATTCCAGAAATCTGTCATATTCCATATGGTCAGATGATTAGTCTGAGTGTACTTTCTACAGTAATTAAAATAAAAATAATAATTGTTAGATTTATTCGATTATATGTATCTGAGAAACAATCCAAGACGACATTCCTTTTGTTTTAATGTTAACTATATTTCCATCATTTATGATTTGTAATGACAGACATTATGGAAAATGATTTCCGTCGTTCTGTCCTTATATTTAAAGGTTCTAAACCCAAACATATAAATATTGTTTAGCAATCCTTCAGCTAATATCACCCCAAATAATAATATTTACAGTTAGGTTTCCACGATGCTCATATGAAGATGCTCCATGTTAGTGCAGGTTTCCACTGACAATCTTTCACTGAAGAAGCTCTAACTGCTGATGAGGGTGATACTCTAGAAAAAAAGGGGTTCTATGAGCAGTTAAATCTCACCATATATTCCTCGGAATTATTTATGGTACCTTACAGAGTAAGTATGATCGTCTACTGATATTAATCATTATCGTGTCTTATGAAACATCTGTTTTAAACTAATTTTATGATCTTACTATGTTCTCTCCATCTTGAGCATAACATCAAATAAATGGTTCCTCAAGCATGGAAAATATCATATTCTTACTATTATGTCAGCTGTCCATACTTTGCAAGTGTTCGTCAACGGACATATAGACTAATGTTGAGCTAATGATTTTTCCGAAGAACCTTCTTGCAAGATGCCAGATTATAGGATAGCTTTCTTATTTCGACTGTCATAGTTTTATTTGAAGTGTATTAAGTGCTCCACAAATTCTTTAAATGGAAGAGATCTTAATATTCTTAAAAAAAGAGTTTACTCCTGTGTAGAAATCACTTATTGTTAGTTCTTAACTTATTTGCAGTGTTTCAGTGTTCGTTAACTTACAAAAACGTACCAACCATGAGAACTTGTTTTAATTTGATCTTTAATTTTTTGGCTTTTGTAGGATATGGTTGATGCACAAAATTGTACAATCTTTTGTTTTGGTTAAGTAGGTATTGGAATAAATTAGCACCTCCTGGTTGTTGTTTCCTTTGCTTGTAGTAGAGTTTTGTTTATATCAATTTTTAGTAATCTAATAGTACAGTATCTGTTCCAGTAGAATATCCAACATCTATTCTTTGATGTTGATTACACATATTTCCAGTAGTATCTAAGTAGACACTTACTTGATCATCATGGTTATATTAAGATTAGGGATGGCAAAATAATCCGATCCGACGGATACCCGATCCGAAACCCGAAATTTTGGATTTACCGAACCCGATTTTTTGGATTTGGATTTGGATATGAATTTAATTTTTAAACTCAAAAATTTTTGGATTTGGATTTGGATATTAGGTATACCGATCCGAAATCCGAAACTCTATCCGAACCCGATCCGAACCCGAAATCCGAAAAAAACCCGAATTATTATATATTAATTATATATATATTAATTATATATATTAATTATATATATATAATATTATAATTTTATATATTACACATGATAATATATATATATATATGTATATTTTTAGTAATATACATTATACATATTATTATATAATTTTAGAACATATATTTTTATATTTATGTTAAAAATTAACTAACTATAAAGTTTAATTAAATATAATTATTCAATAATTTAAACGGGTGATAAGGTTTATAAGTTTAACAAAACAGCTTTTAGTAATAAATCTAAAAAACTAGGGTATCAATTGAGTTGATTTTTTAAATATTAGTTATACATATAATAACACAATTAATGATGTGGTGTAGTGGTTGAAGAGATGATATATTAAAACTCTT
This sequence comes from Apium graveolens, assembly GCF_009905375.1. Lineage (NCBI taxonomy): Eukaryota > Viridiplantae > Streptophyta > Magnoliopsida > Apiales > Apiaceae > Apium > Apium graveolens. Next base: position 94,708,795 of record NC_133649.1, read on the forward strand.
TCTCTATAAGTCGCGTGTTCGATCCCCAACACTTGCAATATCAATAATTATACAAATTATCAGATTTCAGGTTCGGGTTTCGGGTTCGGGTTTCGGGTTTCGGGTATGAATATCCAATTCAAAAAAAAATCGGGTTTCGGGTATACCCGAATCCGATCCGAAATCCGATGGATCGGGTTCGGGTATTCATTTTCAGGTATTTTTGGGGTTCGGGTCAGGTTCGGGTATGGATAAAATTTCCAGGTTTGGATATGGATTCTGCAATACCCGACCCGATCTGACCCCATTGCCATCCCTAATTAAGATCATCAAATATAGAGGTTAAAACTATTACTTGATCATCATATTAGATCATTAATTTATATCAAATTTGATAAATTACGTTGATAGAGGAATGAACTCATATGACAAATCATACCAAAGTGAGACATCCAAAGTTAAAGTACATATGGTTATAACTTATAAGAGCTTGTCCAATGGAAGAAATCCATAGTTAAAATTTTTTATGCGGCAACCATTAAATATAATATGTATAAACATTGACACTCTGACCATACAAAATACCTGAAACAAAAGAGTCATTACACTAATAGTCATTAAATTTGTCGAATATCTTGCTTTTATTTTAAAACAAAAATACAAAATATGGAAACATTACACTTAAAAGTGTCTGGGAAATAATAATAAAAATGGATTGGTACGACTAAAATGACAAAAAATTAAAAATGCCATGATCACCCTATGCATTCAGAACAAAGATCCAGGAGAAAATGGACATCTACCTCTCCTAAAAAAGAAATAAATGGGTGTAATTAAAATTCAAGTTTATCACTGAACTATATATCAGAAAAGTGTCAAGTTTATTACTTTTATATGTGGTAAAATAATAACAAACTGCTTACCAATTTTATTTTCTTGCTGGTAGACCTAGCGGATCCTGGAGTATGTCCATGATCCGCAATTTCTACCACATCGGACTGTATTAGATATATTTGTGATGTCATGTCTAATCTAATTTGTTTAGTTTCAGAACTTAATATCAGAACTTAACTGGAAATCAGAACTTACTGAAGACATGAAGTTATCAGAACTTAAGCCATTCAGGACTTACAACAGAACTTAAGTGCGGATACACTTCAGGGATGAAAAGAGGCTGATTTACAGGAGAGGATTGTTGAATTTTAATCGCAGCGGAAGCATGACAAAACACTTTTACACATATAAAATCCAAATAAAAGCATATAAATCGTGATTAAAACATATGAATCGATTACTAACCTTTAATAGCGATCCAAAAGCAACGATCGGAGATCCTTAGCAGCTGCTCCTCAAACGTGAAGCACTCCACCGGTATCCACCAAGAAAACGATGCTAAGGATGATGAGGAGGTGGAGAGAATTAGGTTTTTCTAAAAATTTGGGTTAGAATAAAAATAGGGTTTATAATAGTATATTTATATGCAAAATTTTCAGCTGAAATTTTCCCATAAAATATTATTATTATTATTAACCCTTTATTATTCACATTAATAATTAAAACATCTTTTAATTATTAATCCTTTTTCTAAACACTTTAGAAATAATTCTCTCTCTTGATTTAATTTCCAAAAATTAAATTCTTAATTAATAATATTAAGAACTTTTATTAATTAATTTATAATCAATTAAATCTCATTTAATCAATTATTAAATTTGCCAATTAATTATTTATTTCATAAATAAATAATTATTAGCCATTATTAATTAATTCCTCCACCATTAAATCATTCTCTTCTATGGTGTGACCCTGTAGGTTCAATATTAAGTCGGTAGTAGAAATAAATAATAATAAAACTATTTTATCATTATTTATATAAATTCTCTAATTTATTAAATATGATTAATCAATTAATCATATTTATTCTACATCGTGAGAGATACTTCACAGCATATCGCGACTATCCGGATAATACGAATTCACTGCTTAGAATACCAAGAACCTATTCAGTGAATAGTTACCGTACAATTAACTCCTTCTACCCTCCAATGTCCTGATTAAATACAAGGCATGGATCTTGTGTCAAGCCTATCTAATTTAATCATTTGCTTTCCCATTTACTATGCTCAGTTCTATGTAAATTATAAACTCCTTTCTAATTTCATTCACTCTGGCCAGAGATTCCTGAACTAGCATAAGTGGATCAGCCTTGAACATTCTCTTCCTTCACTGGAAGGGGTAGATCCTTTATTGATCATACACTATCTTCGTGTACAAATTCCTATACCCAGTAGAGCCCTAATAATTGTCCCTAGAGACTAAGAACTAAACCAAAGCAGAGTTCAGTGTACACAAGATGACTATGATGACCTCAAGTCTAAGGATACTTGTACAACTATCATTATGTGAACAACTGCTGACACGTGAGTGAACTTCATCAGTTGTTCAGCTGTGCGAGTCATGTTCAGTGAACTTATTCTATAATAACCACCTACATACTAGCTATAGTGTCACCACACAAATATCTATGAGAACAGACATCCTTTATAATGAAGCAAGCATAGTATGTACCGATCTTTGCGGATTATTAATTATCAGTTAGTAATCCTATGACCAGGAACTATTTAAGTTTAGAGTTATCATCTTTTAGGTCTCACTATTATGATCTCATCATAATCCATAAAAAGCTTTACTCTAAACTATGGTATATCTTATTTAAACACTTAAATAGATAGAGCCCGTAATAAAAACAAAACAAGTCTTTTATTAATATCAATGAAATCAAAACAGATTACATAAAAAGTTATTCCTAAATCCTCATACATGATTGGACTTAGGACATATCTCTTTCAATCTCCCACTTGTACTAAAGCCAATCACTCTGGTATCTAATACCCATCCTGTCTTTATGACGATCAAAGTGACTTTCAGAAAGTAGCTTTGTGAGTGGGTCTGCTATGTTGTTATGTGTGTCAACTCTCTTTCAATACAATACAAGAAATGTGACCGCGCTCCCACTAACCCTTTTGTAGACACATGGTTCATCTACATTTTTGATAAAACCAAACTCTTTGATTGTCTCATCAAAATGGATGTTCTATCTACGAGAAGCTTGCTTTAAACCACATATGGTTTGCAGCAGCTTACACACTAGGTTTTCATTTCCCTTGGAAAGAAAACCATCTGGCCATTTGCCAGATATCATAGTCGTAGTAAGCACCAATCGCAAGCAAAATCCGAACTGATTTTAACAGGGCTACAGGTAAAAGGTTTCATCAAAGTCAATCCATTGCCTTTGTTTGAATTCTTTTGCCACAAGCCTGGCCTTAAAGGTCTCCACCTGGCCATCTGCTCCAATCTTTCTTTTGTATACCGTATACATAGATTCCATTTCGGATTTCATGGCACTTCGCCATTTCTCTGAGTCAACACTACTCATAGCCTCATTATAGGTCACAGGGTCGTCTTCATCGATGATTGATAACTCATTATCATTCTCAATGACAAGGCCATAATACCTCTTAGGTTGTCGAGACACTCTCTCTGACCTACGAATGGGCTGTTCCACAGAAGGTTGTTCAGTCTGAAAAGGTATTTCCACTTGAACCGTAGTAGTTTGTGCTTCTTGAACTTCATCAAGTTCAATTTTGCTCCCACTGTTTCCTTCAAGGATAAACTCCTTTTCCAAGAAGGTAGCATGTCTGGAGACAAACACCCGATGATCGGTGTAAAAGTAATACCCTAAAGTCTCTTTAGGATATCCCACAAAATTACATTTTACGGATCGAGATTCCAGCTTATCTGGATCAACTTTCTTGACATAAGCTGGACATCCCCAAATCTTAACGTGTTTAAGACTCGGTTTCCTTTCTTTCATATCTCATATAGAGTTTGAGGAACAGATTTGGAAGGCACCTTATTCAGTAAATATGCTGAGGTTTCCAATGTGTAACCCCATAGGAATACTGAAAGATTCGCATAGCTCATCATGGACCGAACCATGTCTAACAGAGTTCGATTTCTCCTTTCAGATACCAATCTGGAGGAGTCCACTGGGAGACTATACACTTTTCTTTGAGATAATCCAGAAACTCTCCATTCAAGTATTCACCACCTCGATCTAATCGAAGAGTTATAATATCATTTTTTTCGGTTTATTTCTCCACTTCATACTTATACTTTTTGAACTTTTCAAAGGCTTCAGACTTGTGTTTCATCAAATACACATATCCGAATCTAGATCTATCATCTATGAAAGTAATGAAGTACGGAAATCCACCCATGGCTTGCGTAGACATTGGTCCACATACATCTGTGTGTACCAATCCTAGAAAATCTGCAGCCCTCTCTCCATGTCCACTAAATGGAGATTTGGTCATTTTACCCAATAGACAAGACTCGCATGTAGGATATGATTTAAAATCAAAGGGGTCTAGTAACCCTTCCTTATGCAATGTCCGAAGTCTATTTTCACTAATATGACCTAGCCTACAGTGCCATAAATAGGTCAGATTTTCATTATCTCGTTTTCTTTTATTAGTTTGTTCAATCTGAAGTAAATCATGCTCTACGTCACATACATACATACCATTATTTAAAATTCCACGTCCATAAAGAATATTATCTCTAAGGATAGAACATTCATTATTCTCAATAATAAACGAAAATTCAGCCAAGTCTAACATGGGAATAATATTCCTCACAATCGAGGGAACAAAATAACAATTATTTAAGAAAAAATAGTCTTGCCCGTAGGCATATGTAAATGAAATAATCCTACATCTTCAGCAGCAACTCTTGCTCCATTTCCTATCAGTAGAATCACCTCCTCTTCCTTAAGAGTCCTACTTCTCCTTAGTCCCTGCAACGAATTGCAGATATGAGAACCACAGGCGGTATCTAATACCCAAGTAGAAATTTGATTTAATGCCATATTCACTTCTATCATGAACATACCTGAATCAGAAGCGGTAGTCTCACTACCCTTCTTCTTCTTCAATTTTGCAAGGTAAACCTTGCAGTTCCTCTTCCAGTGCCCCACCTTGTTACAGTAAAGCAAACAACTTTGCTCTTGGGGTCTTCAGCTTTTGGTGGAACCGGCTTTTCTTCACCTACTTTCTTCTTCTTGGAAGGGTTCCTCTTCCTTTTCTTAGGATTGGAACCTTCACCAATTAGAAGAACAAAACTCTTCTTAGGGGGAAAATTCGATTCCACAGTCTTCAACATGTTGTGGAGTTCAGGAAGGCTGACATCCAACTTATTCATGTGAAAGTTCACAATAAACTGCGAGAACGAACTCGGAAGCGATTGCAAGACCAAGTCTTGGCTCAGCTCCCCATCCATGGCAAAACCAAGTTGTCCAAGACGTTCAATCAAATTGATCATCTTAAGTACATGGTCATTCACAGATAATCCCTCAGACATCCTACAACCGAACAACTCCTTCGATATCTCATATCGAGCTGTCCTCCCCGCCACATCATACAACTCTTGTAGATGTATTAGGATAGTGTGAGCATCCATATGCTCATGTTGCTTTTGTAGCTCAATGTTCATGGAAGCTAGCATGATGCATTGAGCAACATTTGCATCATCTATCCACTTATGATACACAACATGTTCATCATTATGTGCATCGCTAGAAGGTTCAGTAGGCTTAGGTGAGTCAAGCACATATTCCAGCTTCTCAACCCTGAGAACAATTCTCAAGTTTCGAAGCCAGTCAGCATAATTAGGACCAGTCAACTTGTGAGCATCTAGTATGCTCCTGAGTGATAGTGCAGAAGACATAATGTATATCGTAAATCTGTAAATGATAAACACATAACAACACTTAGCAAATATTCAATTTCATTTCAAAAACACTATATGAATCGGGTCTTTATTCATAAGTGGCTCCCACTAGTTTATCTAATTTATTCAACCCCCTACATGAAAAATTAAGCATTCATAATGCTAGTGGGAATAGGGATCCTACATTCCATCACACAACCTCGGCTGTGGCACGAACCGCCATGTAATGTTCAATAGGCAGACAACTCTTGTCAATTACATCTTATGTTATTCCCTAATCAAACTTTAGCCTCTTGAATACTTGAGTCACGGCTGTGGCACGACAAACTCAATATTCTAAGTCAAGTCTAACCCAACATTCCGTACAATTGAATCAGTCTCCAACGGCCCACGGCTGTGGCACATACCGACCTTTAGATTCTAATTCAATGTACACATCTCTATGTCATAGACAAGTATTTCTTATTTCGAAATCAAAGCCCTCGGCTGTAGCACGAACCGACAATTATTTAAAAATAAGAACTACTTTCTATCATGTTGGAAGGCTATGACCGACACAAGCCCGTTGTATCATTGGCCAATTACTACTTGATATTATTTAATTTTAGAGGGATTATATTACGTTACAATCATAATCATATTATAAAGAGATTCTTCCTTTTAAATTAAATATTTCAAATCAATAATCAATAATCAGATGATTCCCAGATCGGGTGGAGCATTGTCAAGAGGCGTCACTTAATAACCCTTTCTTACAGATAGAAATCTGTTATTGACAGAATCATCCTTTCTCTCATATTGAAAATTCATATTCAATTACGTGTTTCATAAACACAAGAATCTCATGATTGTATTCATAATATTGTTATTAAGGTTATGAAACAATTTCCCTATACTAGATTGTCTAACAAACGCCTTATATTCATTTAAGTTCACCTAAATCTGTCATCGCATGATAAACTAAGCATATATCACATAAATAAATATGAATAAACATCAAGGTAGGCATGTTACATCATCTAGCATATTGGTTTAAGCATTATACATCTTTATGTATCACATGAAGCATTTAAAAGCAATTAAAAACAGTCAAAAACAGCTTTAAAACACTTATGTTAGCTATAAACAGTTCGAAACAATTTCTTAAAATATCATATAATATACCATTAGAAGCGTCTCGAAAAGACGAATTCAACGGCACCAAAAACGCCCAATTCTGAGCTCCCACGCGCCCTCACGCGCCCCGAGAAGGTGACTCACGCGCCTCCACGCGTACAAGCGCTGTCAGGCGCGTGTAAGGATCTCGACCACGCGCCCCCACGCGCACACGCGCCCCACGCGCCCAAACCCCTGTGCTGACGTCAGTATGACGTCAGCATGATGTCAGACCCGTTGACCAGCGCGTGTCTGACACGCGCCGCGCGTGGCCCACCAGCGCGTGAGCCCCACGCGCGCATGGCAGACGCGCGGTCCTCCCCCCTTCTGTGAGTCACCGCCGCCTTTTTTTCCTTTCTCGATCGCCGTGCTGTTCTTTTCTTTCCGTGCCATCAGACAACAGCAGACAACACAGCAGATATATATATACATACTAACAATTTATATATATATGATTATTTAATTACGAATTTAATTGCAACAACTTCAAAAATTCATAATAAATAATCTATACATCATAAAATTATAAGAAAAATACCCACACGATCTACAACACTTGTAGAACCCAGATCAACATTCAAAATTCTTCTGAGAAACGATTTCTCATCAGTCATAATTAATCCATAATATAACTTGTAAAAATCATAATTAATTCATACAAGCACATAAAATTCTGAAATTTTTACCACAGATCTATATGCATACAACCTATGGCTCTGATACCAATGTTGGATTTTAATCGCAGCGGAAGCATGGCAAAATAATTTTACATATATAAAATCCAAATAAAAGCATATAAATCGTGATTAAAACATATGAATCGATTACTAACCTTTAATAGCGATCCAAAAGCAACGATCGGAGATCCTTAGCAGCTGCTCCTCAAACGTGAAGCACTCCACCGGTATCCACCAAGAAAACTGATGCTAAGGAGGAGGAGGAGGTGGAGAGAATTAGGTTTTTCTAAAAATTTTGGGTTAGAATAAAAATAGGGTTTATAATAGTATATTTATAGGCAAAATTTTCAGCTGAAATTTTTCCATAAAATATTATTATTATTAACCCTTTATTATTCACATTAATAATTAAAACATCTTTTAATTATTAATCCTTTTTCTAAACACTTTAGAAATAATTCTCTCTTTTGATTTAATTTCTAAAAATTAAATTCTTAATTAATAATATTAAGAACTTTTCTTAATTAATTTATAATCAATTAAATCTCATTTAATCAATTATTAAATTTTCCAATTAATTATTTATTTCATAAATAAATAATTATTAGCCATTATTAATTAATTCATCCACCATTAAATCATTCTCTTTTATGGTGTGACCCTGTAGGTTCAATATTAAGCCGGTAGTAGAAATAAATAATAATAAAACTATTTTATTATTATTTATATAAATTCTCTAATTTATTAAATATGATTAATCAATTAATCATATTTATTCTACATCGTGAGGGATACTTCACAGCATATCGCGACTATCCGGATAATACGAATTCACTGCTTAGAATACCAAGAACCTATTAAGTGAATAGTTACCGTACAATTAACTCCTTCTACCCTCCAATGTCCTGATTAAATACAAGGCATGAATCTTGTGTCAAGCCTATCTAATTTAATCGTTTGCTTTCCCATTTACTATGCTCAGTTCTATGTAAATTAGAAACTCCTTTCTAATTTCATTCACTCTGGCCAGAGATTCCTGAACTAGCATAAGTGGATCAGCCTTGAACATTCTCTTCCTTCACTGGAAGGGGTAGATCCTTTATTGATCATACACTATCTTCATGTACAAATTCCTATACCCAGTAGAGCCCTAATAATTGTCCCTGGAGACTAAGAACTAATCCAAAGCATAGTTCAGTGTACACAAGATGACTATGATGACCTCAAGTCTAAGGATACTTGTACAACTATCACTATATGAACAACTGCTGATACGTGAGTGAACTCCATCAGTTGTTCAGCTGTGCGAGTCTTGTTCAGTGAACTTATTCTATAATAAGCACCTACATACTAGATATAGTGTCACCACACAAATATCTATGAGAACAGACATCCTTCATAATGAAGCAAGCATAGTATGTACCGATCTTTGCGGATTATTAATTACTAGTTAGTAATCCTATGACCAGGAACTATTTAAGTTTAGAGTTATCATCTTTTAGGTCTCACTATTACGATCTCATCATAATTCATAAAAAGCTTTACTCTAAACTATGGTATATCTTATTTAAACACTTAAATAGATAGAGCCCGTAATAAAAACAAAACAAGTCTTTTATTAATATCAATGAAATTAAAACAGATTACATAAAAAGTTATTCCTAAATCCTCATACATGATTGGACTTAGGACATATCTCTTTCAAGGATCTGGATTAAACAAAAGAAGATATGCTTGGAGAGTTGGATAGCTAAAGGACTACAGTAGATAATCTCTGATTGATGTATTTTAGGAAACTAGAATATATCATATCAATTAGGAGATATCTTGTAATTGTGTAGGATATAAACACAGATTAGGATTTACACTATAATTGTTATTATTCACGAGAATATTATTCATTGTAACCCTATAAGCTCTTAGTGATATCATACATACTAAGAGAGTAGATTAAACCTACTGTAACAGAGTTTGATATATTGAATAAACTTATTTTCTGTTACATACTTGTGTTCATAATCGAATTGATTGTAGATACTGTATTCAACCCCCTTCTATAGTATCATTGAGGCCTAACAGACTGTAAGAAAATATAGGCATTGAATCATCAATTGTAAATGATATGAGATACAAAAAATAAATAGTTTAAGGATCATATGATGAAATCTGAGCATTACAATAAGACTTACATTTACTGAATTTAAAATTTCTGAGACCACCGTATTTGCAGACATAGAAGATGTGGAGCCATTAGTATCATAAACATCAATTGCATAGTAATTGAACTATTGAGGATGATGTTATCATCATTGAGCTGAATTCATAGTGTAATCTCTTTCCCTGCAATAGCTTTAATATGCGGGAATATATTCCTGAATCCTAAAATGTAATTGATTCTGACAAATAAATTTATTACAAAATAGAAATTAAAAACTGAATTTAAAATAAAGATACCATAATAACAAATTGGCACACCACGAAACCCTCGGAAATAAGTTTTGTTACTGTTTTACCCACCAGTCGTTTTGCAGCACGGTCATAGAGGACGAAATTAAACGCTTCTGTAGAGTCTTCTGCAAATAGAAAAATCTTGAACCTAAACATTAAAAAAAAATGATTAAGAACTTATCTGATTTTTAGAAGTTTCATATAACTGTAAACTGGTTTAGTTTACAATTATATAACCTTTTTTGAGGAACATGATTGTTTTGATTGCATATGGAGCATTTATATTTTCCTTCTAGTTTTGTGACTTCTCTAGAGCAATCCATCTTGCTGCAGCTACGGTACCATCATTCGACACTCTCCTCCATATTATTAACTTTCACTTTATATAGGAAATTCATCTAAAAAATGATTAACATATGATGAATAAAATTGTTTGGAGGCAGTAGAAAAAAAACAAACTCAAATTTCTATACATATGTAGTTAGTAAAACTGTGTAAAGCAAATAATTAATTAATACCTTCAGAAATCAGTTGCAGTTTTCTCACTAAGTTCTTTTAGCGTGATAGTATGAATAGTATGATAAATTGACCCTTCAGATTGAGTTGATGATGATATAGATTTTCTCGAAGGAACGTAACCTTCTTCACGGAGTCTAATTCAAGAAATGAAGTACATGTAATAATTTTGGTATTGAGAATAAATACATACTAAAGAGCCATAATTACTCAAATATGTCAGTAACGTTAACCCCTGTCTCATCTCAAAAACGGAATCATGGTCCATGTTTAGATAAATTTTGGAAGTAGGTATAGTGCTAATCTAAACTGAGGCTGCAACCAAGAAAATTGAAAATTAAGCTTCATTGCTGCAATATTTTTGATAGTTTTATTAATAAAGAGGTTAGTTCATTAAAAATTAACTAACTATGAAAAATATTAAGTTTGGTAATGGTCAATATGACAATCACTCGCTCTTCTTTTGGAATCTCTTTATAATGTGCAATAATTGCAATTGCAAGATTACCCCACACGGTAACTTTGGAGGAATGCCTAGAATAAAATAATAGATGAAGTAATAGTAAACAAACAATATGGAAATTAATATTAAATATATGTACACAAACAATAATCAGAAAGAACAAAGAAAATTAATACCTTCCATCAATAATCCGAAAATGAACAATGTCCCTTTCACCAAACTTAGTACCAATCTTGGAAAGCTCCTCAAAACTCTCTAATACTCCCATAATATCTACAATCAATCTTGACGTTCGACATTTTGCATGGAAAAAATTACTTGAAAATTTAAAAAAAAAGTATTGTGTCCTCAAAACCTGTTGCAAATTCTGGAAATTATGCACCACCGTTTGCTTGTACAACAACAAATAATTCACTCATATCCACAAATTCAAATTTGTGGGTAGATATCATAATATCATCATCAGCAGGATCTACAGTTGTCGTATGTGAGAAATTAATTATTACAGGTTTTAGTATTCCAAGAGCTTTTTTGGTGTAAAAATTAGAAAACACGTATACGCCATCCTCCACTATCTTATCAGAATGCATTTTCCAGTAATCTGGATATATGTAAGCATGTACATGACATTCCTACATAAACAAATAATGGTGAAGAAGTGGTTAAACATAGCAAATATTTTATAAACAGATTGATATTTAAATATAATTTTATGTAACTATTATAAGTTAAAAATATATAGATTTTAAACTATCATCCAGCAGAATGAGGTTATATCCCTTGATAGCTTCGCTTGCAGTAGAAGAGTTTGGAACCGAAGGCCACATTCGAGTTACTCTTGCTTTAATTTTCCTGGTGGTTCTAGAGAGGTCGAGAGAGGATAGTTGATCGAACATTGTTGCTAAAAATCTGGAAAACAGTATATTCAGCGAATTAGTTCGAATCAATTCAACTTTTGATTACATGATAGATACATAAAAAACCATGAGAAAATAGAAAATCAGAAATAGTTGAGTATTATTACGTTTGTGTAGTGGTTGCTAACTATTAGTAGGAAGATGTGATTTTGTGTAAAAAGATGAACATTGTTTATATATGTGATTGAGACATAATTAGTGGGAGGAATTGATGTATGTATAGACAAATCGACACTTAATAATTGTTTCCATGATTCAAATAATAAATTAGTGATTTTATAATTATAAAAGAATCAATTATAGCATGAATTATGGACATGTATGATATTATTTGAATTATTAATTTTGTAGATCATAAAAAGAATCAATTATAACTATATCTATATTTTTGCAGGGTGTAATTTGCTAATAAATAATTTATATGACTATTTACTCTTATTGATTCATGTAATATATTAATCGCTACCAAATTATTGTTGAGGATATTAAATCTCAATAAAAATGTTAAACGTAATATATATGGAGTAGTATGCTGATGATATTAGTTTTTAAAGATATAAAATTAATGTTAAAAAAATCAAACAAATTAAATGATTAATTGGTATATTTTCTTTTATAAAAGTAGAAAATAATTGTGATGAGCAAGATTGATGCTCCATTCCTTATTTTATTTGTTTGAAGAATAAGGTGTCATTGTTGTTATCAACTTTCTTGTCATGGTAGTTACCATGTTAGTTGCACGTCAAATCTGTTGGATAGTAAGTTGGGTTAACTGGAACCCATGGATAGTGGATGGAGTATCCGATTAAGTATAGTATTTTTATACTACCACATTTAAATCGGCCGAACCCATGGATTGCCATTGGGTCAATATGGTTATTATGGATAATCCAGCTGATTTTTTCATGACCAAAGAGGGCAAGCAAATAATTTAGCAGAGTAAAATAATGAAGAGTATTTAAAGTAATTTGTAAATCTTAGTGCTAGTAAACATTAAGAATATATTGATAATAACACTAAATTAGGCATATTTTAAATTTTAAACATCTTATCTAAGGAAACTGACACTATTTAAAAAGATTTGCATGATTTTCTCACATCTGGTTAAATCCCAATATCAATAATAATCTTTAGCTTCCTTATTGGTTATGTTTTAAATTTCAAATTCCTCATCATAAATAATCACTAATTAATATCTTTCTTATTTTTTGCTTTTATTTGAAGTACATAGATATATACAGATATAAACAGGTACCTAATTTTATCGAGATGAATGAATCAATTTTCTTATTTACATAAATTTCTAATCTCTGAATCTCATTCTTCTCTCTCTTTTTACAGGTTATACGTGCTCTACATGTTAGTAATTATGTCTATCTTTTCAATCTCTGTTTTCGTGATTTTAGTATTCTTATTTATATTGATTTTATATGTTCATATACTTATTGTTTACTTATATTTATTTGGTTTAGGCAAGAGATGATGATGTGTTGATAAAGCTTAGAGTATATATGTGTCTAACCTGTTTTTTGATTAATGATGCATAATTTTTTAACCTATGCCTAAATACATAGCACGTGATTTTTTTATCGTGGTGAATTAAGTGTATGTGTGTCTAATCTCTGATTAATATTGTTATTTGTATAGATTTTATATGTTTATATATTTATTTTTTACTTATATTTGTTTTTGTTTTTGCAGGAGATAATTGTGTGCTGATAAAGTTTATAGCAGTGTTTACAAAATCATGATGAATTCTGTGTATATTTTTAATTTTTGATCAGGAACTTAGATACAAATTTTGATCTTCCAACCGGTTCATATGTAAACATGGAAGACAATGAACTTCAATGGAGCTGCCATTTGAAAATGATTCTTTTAAGCCATATCTCATGTTTAAATGAAGCTGCATTGAGACCTCGGTTGTACTCTACTCTACCCATGGGATTTGGCATGTAAGCCACTATTCTTCCTTCTTTTACTTTTGTTCCATCATGCCATATATCGTCCTCTAATATGCCCTTATAATTATTGATCTTATGGGAGATAAATAGCATTTTAATGCTAAATAGCCAATTAATTGATTCCTTTAGGATGATTAAATAGCCGATAAATAGCAAGGATTAAGTTCCTTTCCTTGCTCCTTTCAGAGCAACTTCATTGGTTTTCTTGTTGATGAAGGCACATTCTTCTTTGTCAAATAGAACTTTAAAACCTTTGTCTATAAACTGGCTGACACTGAGAAGATTTACTTCAAGACCAGCTACCAATGCTACATCATCAATGACAACATTTCCAGAAATAATCTTGTCATATCCCATTATGAATCATTTGTTGTTGTCTCCAAAGGTCATCAAAGGGCCAACCTTCTCCTCAAATTATGATAGTAGGGCCTTATCACCTGTCATATTCCTGGAGCATCCACTGTCTATGATCCATATGACCTTCTTCATTTTGCCCTGCATACAATGAGGATTAAGTGTGTTTAACAACCAAGCAATGTCGGGTACTTTCTTCTTATTAACTGATTTAGCAGAAGTAGAGTTAGAAGTCTCAGAAAGAACGGTATTCATAGATGTTTGTGCATTTTCCCTTGCAGCTGTAGATCCAATACTAACTTCTATGAGATCTACTCTCATCTTGTGGCAACTTTTCATCACTTTTAAGTTGCAAGGGATGCAATCAAACTTGTCACAGAATGAGTAGGGATCATTTGCATTTGTTTCATTTTATTTGCATGATCCTTCTACTAGCTTGCTAACAGCCTTTTCACAAAGGTGAGTTAGATGATTCACTGAGCCACACTTTTGACTTTATTTCCTTGGAGCATCTGCAATATAAGCAAAATTGTTGCTATTGTTTATCCCTATCTTCCCATTTCTATTTTTCTTTTTCTTTCTCGCATCTTCAGTTTCATTTCCTTGACAAGTGTCTTGGAATCTAGGTTGACCATGGGCTTCTTCTCAGCTTTGGAAGTTGGAGTTATTTTTGCATTCTTCTTCTCATTATCTTCATCAACAATTTCTTGTTTTATGATCAACTCTTCTTCACTAAAATCTACTTCACATGCCTTGAACATAGGTGAACCAACCTTTTTCAGTATAGCTGGAACATCTTCATTTTCTGTTGTTTTTCCTTTTCCACCTATTTCTTTCTTCTTGTTGTTCAAAGCATCATAATCAAGAGTAATATCTATATTAGCACATGCTTGTTCTTCTCATGGTATTGTCCAACCAACTCAGATGCATTCCTGAAATATTTCAACTTGACTTCATTATTTTCTAACTTCTCCCTCAATATTGCTTCAATCTCATTTGCACACTTGAGCTTGTTCTTTAGATAAGCATTTTCTTATTTCACAGCTTCAAGCTCTACCATCAATAATTCAGTTTCTTGTTTATCATTTTCAAGCTTCTCATTGATTTTTGTTAGTCTGCTAACCTCCTCATTAGCAACAACCATACTTGTATGAATGTGAAAAATTTTTGTGCTCATCTTTTCAACAGTTTCCTTATATTGACTCACATTAAAATCAATGGTGGTAAGAGTTGGTACATGTGCTTTTGATGAGGATGACTCTCCTTACTCCAAGGCCATAAATACATAATTTCCAACTTCCTCATCTTCATCGTTATCAGAATCATCCCAACTCTTTCCCTCTGCAATATAGGTTTTGCTTTGCTGTTTTTTCAGAAGAGCTTCATACTTTGCTTCCAGTTCAAGATAATCTTTATCTTTCTTTGCTTTCTTAGGTTTCCTACATTCTGTAGCAAAATGGCCTAGCTCATCACAGTTATAGCACCTTATCTTTGATTTGTCAACGGATCCAGTTTTGTAGCCATTTTTGCTATCAGGTGTGTACTTCTCTTTTTCTTTCCAGCTGCTGTCTTTATTGAATGATTGTCCTTTTCCCTTAAAGAATCTTGGCTTCTTTACTCTATGTTAGAGAACTTTCTTGCCAGATAGGCCATTGATTGATCTAGCTCATCAAGTTCATCCAGGGTATAGAACTCATCTTCTTTTAATTCCAGTATGACTTGCTCCTGTGAATTATTGTTTCTTTGCTCACTTGTTGAGGCATCTGGAGTCTGAAATTTTGGCTCATCATTAGAGATCTGGCTTTCATTAACAATTAGAGCACTTAAACCATCTACAACATGCCCTTGACCAGCTCTTAATGATTTCTTTTAAATCATTTCTAGTTCATATGTTTTTAAAATTCCATATAGAACTTCCAGAGTCATTCTGCTCAAGTCTCTCCCTTCTCCGATTGCTGAGATTTTCTGTTCCAAATGGCCAGGGAGTGTGAGCAAAAATTTCAAGTTCACTTCTTTAGCTTCACAATATTTATCATATAGTTGCAAGTCATTAATTAGCTTGTTAAACCTTTCAAACACATCAGTAATGCTTTCCTTTGGCGTAGCCATGAAACCCTCATATTGTGAAATCAGTATCCTTCTTTGATTTGATCTAACTTCCTATGTTCCTTCACAAAGTATCTCTATCTTCTCCCAGATCTGCTTAGCAGTGTCATGGTTAATAATGTTGTTGTACATTATATTGTCTAGTGACTCTATAAGAATTAGTTGCAAGCCACTGTCCAGAGAGACTTTTTCTTTTTTAGTTTCATTATATTATAAAGGATCTTTTGGAGCATAATGTGCTGGAATAACCATGTCCCCATCTGTAGATTCCTCAACTCTTACCATGGGAGTGAAAGGTCCATTTTTGAGGATCTGGGTGTAAAGTGGATTGGCCATCCTGATAAACAGCAATATTTTTTCCATAGAGTGTAGTTTGCCTTATCAAAAGTAGGGATTTTGATGCTACTAAGATCTTGAAGTAAAGTGGATTGGCCATCTTGAATGTATCCATTCTTCCAAGATCTTGAATCTGATTACTTTCAGATTTAGCTCATACCACTTGTTAGGTAATGAATCACACACAGGGAGTGAATGTGTTTTGGTGTTTTTCTGCTTTTCTTGAAGTGTTTATGGTGATGAACAAAGTAAACTAAAACCTTGTAGTGAAATGTGTTAATACTGAATTTAAACAAGTAAGAATAGTGAACACAAATCTTTCAAAACTCACTTAATTTTATATTAAAATTAAGAATGTCTTACTACAAAATTTCTAGGCTCTTTGTTGATAAAGAGCTTAGCTTCTTCATTGAGAGGATGCAAGATTTATGATTTGAAAAATTATTCCAGCTAACAAAGGACCAGTGTTAACTTTATAAATAGTTAAACACTGGTTTACATAACATGTAATAAGAAGTGCTAATCACTTTAACATGTCACTAATATTTCCATTTCTTGCTTAGCATATCTTTCCATATTGTGTTAACTTTGATCTTCCTTTGTCAGTTAATCTTTACCCTTTATCTTGCACTCTTCAAGTTACTTTTTGTAGTCTTGTCAATCCAACTGATTGGATCGTTTGTTGATTGATAATCTTGGATATTTAACTTGATTGTATTCTGCATTTGAATTTCATTAGAGGTCTCCAGTTAGCTGTTAAAGAACTGACATCTCGATAAGTATAAAGGCTTATCGAGGTCTCACAGTTCTCTAATGATTTTTGACTTATCGAGATCTTCGAGTTCTCGAGTGACTTTGACTTATTCGAGGTCTCTGAGTCCTCGAATGTTGTTTGACTGTTTGAAGTCTCTGAGTTCTCGAATGTTGTTTGACTGTTCGAAGTCTCTGAGTTCTCGAATACTGTTTGACTGTTTGAGGTCTTTGAGTTCTCGAATGCTGTTTGACTGTTCGAGGTCTCTGAGTTCTCGAATGCTGTTTGACTGTTTGAGGTCTCTGAGTTCTCAAATGGCTTTACTTGACTTCTCGATAGGTCATTCTAGGAGTTTTTGAATGACTTCTCTATAACACTTAATCTGTGACTTGTAGACTTCTTGACTTAGAATGTTTTTCATAAAACAGATTTATTCAACTCCAAACTTCTTCACACTTTCTCTGAGGCATGATCTTCATGATCTTCTTCCAGAGCTTGTTCTTAGGCTTGAGACTGTTTACAGAAAAATACTTCAGTCTAGTCTATTCACATTTTTACAGACTTAAATATTACAACACAAAATATAAACTTAGATTACAATACAACTTACTTAGGGTTGCCAATTTGACTTAGTCTTGTTATAGTACATGCATGTCTTGCACAACACCCTGTAATATCAAAAGAAAGTTTTGTACAATGCATATAGACTAGATCATTTATACTCGATGGCAAAACCATCATATTCAACATGTATCTGTCATCTCTACCCTCAGGTTATCTTCCCCACCTCGGGGTAAGCATCTCGATCCGAAAATCCATAACATATTGAAAAGCCTCACCAAGTGTGCTACCTAACTACTTGTTGTGACACTATATTTTATCAATATCACATTCACATAAGTTAACACACTACTTCTCATTCTCAACTGGATTCTCAACGCAATTTTAACATCTTTAATACTCGTTATCAGTCTATAAAAGACCGTATCGCCACCTACACGAGAATTACTCCTTAATTTTAATTCTTGCAATCTATAACCCAAAAGATTCTTCAAAACCCTGACATTACTATCTCTAGTAAATCTCCTCATCATAACACATTCATTGGGACTACATTCGGTAGTCTAATAATTAACTCAACACGAGTTCTTATTCTATCGTTATATCTCACATAAACTGAATACTTTCATTCCTACGCACCACAACCTTCAGCTCTGATATCACCTGTGACGCCCCCGGTCCGAAAGTCATAATTTGGGCCCGACCCCGGGGTTCGTCAAATCCAAACATTTTCTCAAAATTATACTCATAAAAATTGAACTAATATAAATAATAATATTTATAATTTCTTTCATTTCTATAAATTCGACATCTCAATATATTACAAATTCTGATACAAACCTCAACCAATATCGTGCTATCAACTCTACATCGTTCAACATATTTTCACCCAAGATACTTATTCTAGAGTCCATTATATTCTAGAAATTTCCTGTAAGATTTAACAGAATATAGGGGTGAGTTACACAACTCAGTAAGCATATACTGTACAATTCAACTGAGGTTTATTTAATAAAATAAAGTTCTTCGATTCATCAGAATTACCAGAATTTCGAGAAAAATAAATAACTCATCAAGAGTCATGTATGAATCATCACAAGATATCACAATCATCAAGAACTTATCAAAATAGTTCTCACAAGATTAAAATGAAGTATTCAAGCATGATAGGTTCATCAATTCATCAAGTTTATCAAGTTGGGATTCCGGCCACCTAAATAATTGGTTTAGCTTACTTCCGACAAGGAAGCATCATCATCAGTTCATCAAGTATCAGTGCAAGAATACTCATTTTTCATCAGTGAATTATCAGTCAAATCAAATCAATCATCATTTAAAATTCAAAACATCATCAAAGCATCAACAATGAATTAGTACATTATATACTTACAGTATAAGCCTTCAAGCCTCGGAATCCATGTTATCTCCGACGATACATATTGCTTTCGAACCTACTTATAAAATATTCAAATCAAGTGTAACTACTCATCCTTATGCCTCAATATTTAATACAAATATACAATCGTATACTAGTCACGATCATACAATCTAACAATATTTAATTTCACTTTTATCGATTTTAAACGCTACTGTCATTTTATATTCCTAAAAAATAATTCTAAACTTTTATTTCCTCTCTGAAAAAAATCTCAATCCACGAATAATATTATCAAATAATTTCTACCTCAATATCATCTTTAAAACACTTAAGAATTTTATTTCTCAAAATAACCAAATTTTCACTATTTATTAATTATTCTAAAATTTAAATAAATCTCCATTGATCAAACACAAAATCTGATTCGACCATTAAATCCGTAAATTATTTACTTAAACTTTCATATTTTACACTTTTCCTAATTCTTTCATTTAGGCCTTAAAATAAATCAAATACTATTTTTACTATTCTGACTAATCACAAACTGCCACGTTATCATCTTTCTCACAAAATCAGCATTTCCTCGAAAAAATGACAAAAATAGCCAATTTTTGAAAAAACTAGGGACCTTTGCTCGCGCGCTACGCGTGCTAGCAAAAAAATTAATTTTATTATTTTTTACGATTAGTACCAAATAAATTATTTTACCATTTCTTTATATAATTTGAATATTTTATTTTTCGCCAGGAAATCATGGTGTTGAGTTTAGATAAAAGTATCTCAAATAATATTGCCACGAATAGTTGCGATATGATGTTAGTTAAACTTTTTTAGTTGTATAAGAGAAAAACAAAATTTTCAAATTTGACAATAACATGAATTACTTAATATGGTTTAATTTTATGAAAAAAATGTATAGATGCCAAATTGTGGCCAAATTGAAATACAATTGACACATCTCCTATTCTTTTATCAGGCACCAAAAAGTTTTAGTTTTTATTTTTACTACAATTACAGAGTAACTATCACTTGAATAAAAAACAGAGGTATTATTGTTATTCACCGGGTCCATTTTGTTACTTCCTCCTTACATCATTAATTATTTTCCACGTATGGTATTACATATGATACTTCTGTGTATATCTTTAGTTTTGTTGAACATTAGTGATGAGTGATTAAGTAATTATTCGAATCTGATTTCATTCATACATGCATGTTCTTCAAATCATAAAATCAAATAACTATTAAGTAAACATATAATGATTTAACATTTGTAGATGAAATGAATTATATTTAAAACTTGGGGATTGAGTTTGAGTTGATAGAATATTTTATATCAAATGTTACAATCATGCATTTGAGCAATCCATATTGTAGCGACTGGAAATTTCGCGACGTGATTAAGGGAATAAAGTATAATTCAGTATTGTAATTATAAATTATATGCAAAATGAATTTTGTTGGTTAATTGTCTTTATTGTATATTAGTAACTGGGAATGTAAAATGACCTTTCCAGTTTGATGAGTCAGCTACGCATGCTAGCAAAAAAGTTTTTTTAATTAATTTTTACGATTCTCACCAAATAAATATTTTTACCATTTGAATAGTTTATTTTTCACTGAAATATAATGGTGTCGAGTTTAGGTAAAAGTCTGTCAAATAATATTGCCATGAATAGTTTAGACAATACCAAAATTAAATAATGTGATTTAATTTAATGAAAAAAAAGATATACACACAATACTCACATTCATTCTTAGATGACATCACATATTCTGCATCTTAAAAAGTATGTATAGCGGCAAGTTATTAAAGATTTTCTAAACTTATGTACTGTATTGATATAAAGCATAATTATAGAATTTTTTGATTTTAATTAAAATACGTTAATAAAGCATTTATATTTCCATTCAATTTATAAGGAAAAGTAAAATATGAATTTAACATTTAAAATTAGGTTTTTAGGATGCACAAAATAGTTGAATAATACACAAACATATTCCAAAAAAAAGCAAATCAGCATAACTCAATTACAACTCATGCACTTTCAATTTGAAACAGACAAAACTTACTTAAAATTCACAATTCACACGCTCTCTCTTTTAATTTGAAGCTTATTCAAGTAATTTATGCTTAGAGCTTGAAGTGTAGCATTCAGTACAATAACTAATCCATACCATTTCATCGGGGGTACTCATTCCAAAAGAAGTAAGTTGTTCAATTATCTTTTACGTATTCTCATTATTAGAATAAGAA
This sequence comes from Apium graveolens, assembly GCF_009905375.1. NCBI lineage: Eukaryota > Viridiplantae > Streptophyta > Magnoliopsida > Apiales > Apiaceae > Apium > Apium graveolens. The sequence goes on from NC_133649.1 coordinate 94,730,447, forward strand.
TTTGATGTTCGATTGATCGTTGAATGTAAATTGATGTAGAAATGGATCTAAAAGAAGTTCAGTTATGTTTTGTTTGTACAAATATGGGTGATTTTTACAGAAAGGGGGAATTGGTATGTATTAGAATGTAGCTCTGTACTTTGTTAAAGTTCAATTGCTCATTATGTGATAATTGTAATTGTTATATATTAGAGTATCTATTTTGCTTACTTTGTTCAAATTATGCAGTTTCTGGTATTGCCATTTTATGTAAACTCTGGGAGTCACCTCCCTGGTGAGGTTAAGTTATTAGGACCCTTTAATATTGTTTGGACGGAAAAATATCCGAGAAACTCTAAGTGCATCGAAAATCTGTCTAATATGATGAATTTCTACTTAATGAAGCCCTACCATATGGTTCTACTGGAATATGAAGGAGGAGCGCAATTTAAATTTCAAGTATAATCCGTATCCGGTGGAAATGAAATATACAAAAGTGGTATGGGATTCTGACTTGACCTGGACTGATACCGAGCTAGAAAGACTGAGTACCACTTTTTGTTGAAATGCTACAACTAATTTCTGTACTGTTCAGCACATACTTATTGAAGGCAAACATTTGTTGGGCACATCATTCACAGAGGTAACAAATAGACGTCCATATTTCAAAATTTATTTTAAAACATTGCCATTTTTTAATGTGTTGTCTCTAATTGTTTTATTCCTTCTAGGTTATCAATTCAGATACTTGCGACAAATTGGGGTTATGTGAAAAGTCTCTAGTCATTACATTTTGTTTTGAGGATCAAGAATGGCCTATACATGTAAAATGGGTTACTAACGCAGTCCTTTTTACTAATGAGTGGAATTGGTTCATTCGAGATACACAAATTAAAATTGGTGATACCATTGCTCTCTACCATACTGACGAAGCACCGAAGTTTAAAATATATGTTTTTGATGAATATGTCATTCCAAAAGATGGAACTTATGGAGGTATCTTGTCATTAACAGCTTCTATTTAAAAATCTGAGATTTTGAAATTGTTTCCCATGTTGCATTTTAATAGGTGAGGCAGATGATGTTCAGCATTATGCCAAGTTTTTCAAGGTTATTACAGATCATACGTTACAGTTCGGGGAACTGGTATGTTTGTACTTTATTCTTGTTTTTATAAGGAGTCAATCATTAAAATGAGTTCTTGCAGTAATTGATAATCTTACTATGCAGGAAGTACCACATGTGTTTTACTATCATCATGGTACAAAACTTGCCAATAACTTAAAGATTTTTCTCGGTGGTGGGATGAGTGCAAAATTTAAATTCTGTTTTGCGGAGAAGAAGATTTATGGGATGAATCAGTTTTTACGGAAGTATGTTGTATGTGAAGGTTATATTATGTTTTTTAAATATTACGGTAATTCAGACTTCCAGATTTCTGTTTATGATACGGCATGCGTGAATCACCTTCGTCATTGTTGTGGAACATACCGCTTTGAAGATTTCATGTTTCCTTCATGTTCTGAAGAAGTAATTGAGATTGATGATAGTTTTCGATATAAAATCATAAGCACTTACTATTTTCTCTGTATGATACCAAAAACATAAGAATGGTTTATGCGTTTGTGTCATATTACTTTTCGTCATAAAAGTCTTTTTGTGTTTCATATTTGAACCTGTTTACATTTGGTCATAAATTTTTACATTTGTGAGTATTTTGATGATGAATTGGGAATTGTATGTTGGTTGTCAAAGACTCACTCACAGAGAACTCTTTATGATGAGAGTTATGGAGACTTGCAGTTACCAAAGTTGTAGGTAATTGAGTTGCTGTTATTTAACTGCACATTATAGAATAGGCAGTTATCAAAGTTTGATGCTTATATAAGTGAAAGGTACATGACCTCACACATACAATCACATTAACATAAACACCATCTCTTACACCTTCTCTTATATAGCGTGAAAAATGATTTCACGCAGTGCAAAGAGGAAATGATGGTCAGGGATTAAAAATGTGGCAATGGAAGAGTTGAACCAATTGGCTGTCACTTGCGCAGATTTCAACACTGATCTGGAAGATGCAAATGTTTTCTTCTCAGAGTTGTATGCATCCATGGAAAGTAGGCAATCTGATTTGTTTGCTCGTTCGGTTGGCCTCCAGGAACAGTTAAAGTAATCTTTACTTGTCTGTTTATTTTCATGTCTTACCAATTTCTGGACGTTTGCTTCATAATTTTATTTCTCTCCTTTACAGCAATATAGAAGATATTTTGTATAATGGATCAAGGAAAACACGTGGAGAATCATCCCAAAGCAGTGACGAAATTCCACCATCTTATATGGGAAATCCACTCAGATTCCTAGGTGATACGTCCACCTCCCTATGTGGTCATGAGACAACCTTAAAACTAAACGCTGCAAAGATGGTGAATGGCTTTCAAAAGTTTGGCAATGGGTGGAAGGAGCATCTTGCTAATTTGAATGGCCAGGCTGGTCAGTTGATTGAAGCAATTGGTAGAATTCGCATATTAGTGGATGATTATGGTCGCAATATATGATTCATATTTCAGTGTATTATTAGAAGAATGTTAGTATGTTAATGTTTAATCAACGTTACTATAAATTAGTGACAATATTATTCTGCAGAAAGTGTTTGTAAGATTATTGGATCAAAGTGAACATTGTTGTTATCTATATTCAAATTGCATCATTTAGTTCCAATCTACATGGAAAAGAGTATCATTTATTTTGTATGTTATTCCCATTTGTAATAGCAACATCTAAAATTATATTCACATGTCATAAGTAAACATTGATTTCGGCAATGACATATAACAAATGATTAGATGAGTAAAACATTCATATGAGTCTACATTAAAATTTATTCCAATTCATAAGAGAAAGTTTGGCTGAATACTAAAATCTCAAAACAATCATCTTTAAGATGATAAAAACTCAAATGTAATGCAAAATAGCAGACATTCCAGAACACAATCTGGCTAAATCTTATTATGAATAAATTGATTGCAAATGTGTAGGGAAGACTTCACGCCAAAAGTAGTTTATTTAGACAGCTCCACCAAGTATGTTGTAGACACAATAGTACACAACATGTTCATTAGAGTTTATACAATTCAATCATGTTTATATCTCTCCCAGTACTAAAAATTTACATTACCCAAAAAGTTTTTATACCTTTGCCTCAACACCTCAACAGCCGGATGATTAATATTGAAATAAATCTATGAACATGATGAACTTCTTATCTGCAGTGAACCTATTAGAAGCAATTTACCAATAAGAGTTAGTTTTCACTATGAAAAACAATTATAGTTTCTAGTAAAGATATGTAGATTGACAGTAAATGGAACCATTATGGATTAGTGGCCTCATTATTGTCAAGATCACTATTGGAGGATACATAACATTTCCTTCTAGCGCTGTTGCTACATCATTAGTAAATTGATCTCAAGCACAAATCTGAACCACATTGCTGATATGGAAACAAAGATAGACAATCATATTGGCATTGGAAAACACTGATCGAAACTACATTTATTAGGAAAGCAAGGTCTTACCTGCCATCAAATAACTCAAAAAGAAAAACTTTTTCTCACCAAATCGTGTATAAACTTGCTTTCCTGGTTCAATGTTTTGAGCCATGCCAACAATATCTATGCAATGTCATCTAATTAGAATTTGCAAAGGATCATTTTAAATAAAAACAATTATGTGATAAGATACAGAAATACCTATAGCATGTACAGGGACCTCATGTTCAGAAAGTGACATTGCAAGTTCAGAAATCTCAGGAATAGTCTTAAGCTCAAACTTGTGCCTTGGAATGGTATTTATTTTAAAAGGAACAGGATAAACAATGGTATCATGTGCGAAAACAATAATCTTATCAGAAGATACAGGTCTCAAAAGTCCTGCAGGCTCCATTACTATAAAGTTGTGAATATCATATGTGTTTCCTTCAAGTATGATATTGCTAACATCATGCCAAATCACACGATTCACAAATGCAAAGACATGACAATCCAGCATAACATTGGCTCATTAAAAAACTGTTCTATATAAACCATGATTATATACTACTACTTTATAAACTGAACGACATTACCTCAGAATCAAGCAAAATTAGATTAACACCTCGGAATTGCTGACTGCCATAAAATGAAGGCCACATCCGAGTAATACGTACACGAACCCTCCAATCAGTCCTAGTGCTATCAACTGATGCAAGATTATTTTCCATGCCGGCCATGACAAAGATGAACAATAACCAAATGATTATTAAAAGGCTACACAATTTAAACACTCATAGAACATATGTTAACCATATATGTAAAAGGATTAGTATGTCAACCATGGATTTAGGTACATGATTGATGTTAATCCACTTGGCGTAATCTTTACATATGAGTTTGTTAGGATTTGGATTCTGCATAAGTAATCCAATATTCTGAAAATATTTATAATAGCTTCACATGGAATAACAATGTCTACGACCTTCAAATTAGAATAAATCATCTAGTACAATATTTTCGGTAGTGATTTCTTCCTAAACATCTATTGCAACAATTAAAAGCTTAACATGAACGGAAATTAAGACAAAATATGACAAACATTTTACTTTTAATTCTACTTAGACTTTTTAATTCAGTCAATTTGATGTTACCATTTTTTTAAGTTAAAATACCAAAAGTAGAAGGCAAGCAGACATGATTAAGTCTGTTTTGTTATGCATCTCGTGTCTCATGATTTTCTTTCAATATTATCTAAAACCATTTACTACGTTTATACAGTTAAACGTTGAGAAAATATTAAGCATCAAATATTACAATCAGGGATTTGAGCAATCCATTTAAATAGTTAAATGCAGAACAAACATGCTGTGTTAGATAATCATGCGAACAATGAAGAGCCGGTTTATTTGAATATAGAAGATGCAGTACAAAATGCTGAAAATGAACAGGATGATAATAAGGCTAGTGAACTCCAACAAAAAGCAGAAATTAGCAAGGGCATACATTCAAACCATCTACAAGTCCAACATAAAGTTTTAAACATAAACAATGACTTGTATCTAAAACTTATTTAGATATCCTTAATGAAAATTCTGATTGAAATAAAAATTTTCTTTCATGCGACATCTGTGCAATGCATTCTCTTTCCAAATATCAAAAACCACCTTCGACTCTCTCCTCCTGCAAATGAAACAATAAGAAATATGTTACAATATTTAATTTCATATATTTAGTCACTTGTGTTCAATCTTATGGGACATTACTTCTGTAACAAATGCTATATTTACCTTATTTAATTCATCAATCATTATCGGCACCATCATATCACATGCCCTCAAGCCTGTAACACACATAAATATATTAAGAGATTTATACCCAAAAACAGTTAACATACAAAGTTTTCAAAACAATATTTTTACACATACCAATGCCTAAAGTTAAAAACCTCCTGTACTCTGGGGTTAATGTAGAATTTGGAGGCTGGAGTATTAGTGATAATAGTGATGCCTTAACAACCAAAAATAACATGTTACAAACGTACAATGTGCTTGTCTAAGTAAATAATATAATAAACTATCTTAACTCCATAAATTTAACCTTTGTAAATGATAACTTTGGCACTTGACAGAACAATAATGACCGGTGTCTCTTCACCATCTTCATACAGTGAAGTCATAATTTCAGTCAATGCACCCCATATATCCACTTTGAAAGAAACACTTATAACAAAACACATAGAAATGAACAAAATTTAAATTTAAGTAGATATATTAGTTCAATAAATTTCTACACGTGTAACTTAATTCTTACTCTGGTCCTTGAGTAACATTGAATCGTATAAGAGGCTGAGCTCCAAAAATTGTCTCAATGTTCACCCTTGGCTGGAGATCAGCAACAACTCCTATGATATCTGATAAAGAACAATGTCATATACTTAAAACAAATGCACTTTTTACATTGTTGTGTTAGTATAAAGCATATGAAATTTATTGATACCTATGGCGAATGTCCTATCGAGAGCATAAGATTCAGGATTTATAGCCAACTGAGGTAAACTGACAAATTTAAAATTGTGCCTCTCTATGAAAATCCGGTCTAAGTCGTTTGGATACATAGTTTGGACTGTGGTTAAAGGTGTGAAAACAATTTTTAGCACAGAACGAACAGGCCTGAAGATACCAGATGTGTGGGTAGTAATGCAATTTGTTATTTCATACATCTGACCCTCAACAATAGTGTTTTCAAGAGAGTTCCATATATCAGCTCTCACAAAAGCCTGCATATGATCATTCTTACAAACAGGAAAACATGTAGGTTACAATAGTATACTCGCAACTATAAACGTGATAACGTAAAATAATCTGTTTTAAACATCACTTACCCGAGGGTCCAAAAGAATCAAATTACATCCAACAAAGACTTCTTCTCTATTATTAGTATGCCACAATCTTGTGACTCGAACTCTTATCCTCAAGTTTCGGCTGTAAATGTCCAGTGAAGAAAGCGAATGAACTATAAATGGAGCTGAAAGAATTGAATTTTAAAATATATATTAAAAGAGAACATAGTAGTAAACTCCAGAATTCATAAACGTTCACCATGTAATACAAATTGTATGCAGAATACTAACCCATGATGCTTGCAAGATGTGGTATGCAACGTTTCTTCTGCAGCTCTGAGTTATAATACAGGAACAGCTATGACAATATCAGAATTAAAACAAAATTCTATGAAAAAGATTTAGATGCATATCTACAATTTTAATTTAGAGATATGATCAGATTACATGTTTCATGCCGCAAAGTTGTTATAGGTGATATGCAGGCTATTAATATGGAATGAAGTTAGTTACTCTGAAATATGTAAAGTCAATCGTGGAGTGAGAATATGATACTTCTTGATATTTTGATTGTACCAAAATATGTATATTTTAATTGTTAATTTTCTTTAGATGATTTCATAAATCAAATTATTAGTTGTTGCACAGAATCGTGAACATAATGATTGACGATTATTGAATATAATTGTCCTATTATTGAAAAAAGGAATTAAGTGTAAAGTAGACCTAAAATCTTCCACAATTAATTAGTATCAAGTACACATACAATATATTTTTCAACCTTAGAAGTTCATAATAGGAGGCTTAATCAATTCATTTTGTAGATTTAATCAAAAGCATAATGATACATTGATTTATAACTTGGTAATTACTTATGAAAATCTGTCAAGAATATTATTTTACCAACAAAATGATTGACGTAGATATTATAAATTTATTTTTACAATATAACATATCATATTCATATACCCATACAGTGAACACGTAAGTGAGCCGATTACACATTTTAATTTATTAACAATTTCAGATTATGCATGTGTAACGCCCCCAAATCCGGGGTCAGGAACCTGGGTCATCACGCAATCCTTCAATCATGTGTAACCTACATTAACTCGATAATCCAATAATTCCATATCACAGACCCCCAATCTCGCACACTCACAAGTTATAGCCTTAGAAATGACGTACAACAAGTATCATCTGTTATTAAAACTCAAATGTACTTTACATGATCTCAAACAATTATTCATAACCTCTACATGAAGTTATAATAATTACGACTGATATCTTATACCTATCTGATACTCTGGCACACCTGAGACAAAGCTACCAGGGATTCTCCCCATGACTGCAAGCGACTAAGTCCCATACCGGCGTACTGGTTATCTGTTGTGTTGTGTCATGTAAAAAAAAGCAAGAGTGAGCTATAATGCCCAGCATAATAATGTAAAGTGTGAAAATGATTGTATGATAAACTCACGTAAAACATCATATATGATAATTACGTTTTATTCAAAAATAGTTTTTCTTGGTGATATATACCTTCTCATGAAAACAATTCTTTAGTGGATTTTATTATCCTGTGAATACCTTAATGGTAAACCCAGCACCTAGGCTTGGGTTATGGTATTGCATCACAATTTCAATTGGAAGAATAGAACATTCGTTGGAGCCATCGCATACGATGATCAGTCGTAATACGATAATAGTAACATTTTCTACTAGTAGAAGGATGACACCTTCGTATCCCGGTTATCACCCTTGCCGCATTCGGGCTACGTGTCCCATTTTTGGGTATACACATACTTCACAAGTTCCTGAGTACACAGAGTACCTTCGCCTGCGGTACCTTTGGTAGTCCATCTAGCACACATAGTGCCAGAGTCTACCCCTCCCTTGTCCTTTTAAAAAGAATTCTATCATATCTCGAGAACTCGAACCACATCGAAGTTCCCCAAGCGTTTTGCTTGTATATACGTACTTCCAAAATTTTTGAAGGAAGTACTAAGAATGTGAGTTGACCGTTGTCAACAGATAATTAAATAAGGGGGAAAAGTTTCTCCTTGAAACTATATTCAGTATATTAAATAAGTCGGGATAATATTCTCCGACGATCTGAAATTATTTGAATGATTTTCGAAAATCAGAAAGTAATTTAAATCCGGTTCTACGATTTTTAAATCATAAATAAACCCTTTATTAAATAGTAAATAGCTAAATGATAATCGATAAATCATTAAACCTCGAATGAGTTTACTTATAAAGAATATTTGAAATAATATTCCTCAACTAATTTATATTTAAGTAATATAATAATCTTTAATATTTAATCGAGTCTGAAATAAATATTCACTGGAGAATACTTCTCCCATAATAAATGAATAGTAAATAGATATTTATTATTCGAACGATAAAGTATAGTTGAGGGAATGCGATCTTTGGAAATCATTTTAATAAAAGTTCGAGGTGTTTAGTATTTCGTAAATGGACCTTGAGTCCCTTGAAACGTAACTACTATGGACTTTAATCGTCCTATAAATATCACCGGAATGATTCCTGGGTTTTTATAAAAATAAAACTGACCGACTCTCGGTCTTACAACTTATACCTCACGCTCTACTATAGCGCTAATATTATTAAATAAGCACCTCCGCAATACTTCCGGGTTTTCATCAATTTTTACTGACCGATCCTCGGTCTAAAATATATACATGCAACGGTATTCGCTAGCGTTAACGTTCTCAATTATAAACTCCTTCAGGATACTTCCGGGTTTTTATAAGCTTACACCGACCGACTCTCGGTCTAAATATAACATTTCGAACTCTGTATGAACATATACTAGAAATTATCAATAATAGAGTAATGTGATATATCTCAAACTTCATAAAACAGTTTAAAGCAATCTCATGCATATATCACAGTTTTGTAAAATATTCACAACACAACAGTTCTTAAAAGGTAGGGTTTGAAAACTTGCCTGGAGTCCAAGACACGTTTCCCCGACTTCCTCTCATTCCGGGTTTTCTAATCAACAAACATCATAATCTTAATTAGTATTCCTACTCTTATCACCAACTTATATTTCTAATAAGTTCAATACTTCATAACTTTCATTATTTGACCGACTCGAAATAAGTATCACTGCTTGGTCGAAACGGACGGTCAAAGTGGTCTTCTAGAATTGACTTTACCGAATATTACTATTACGCGTCTTGCACTCTAATATTTTTTTATAAATCTTAAAATTAATATTTTAATATGAAACCACCTCAAGGAGCTTCTTGAGTGATTTTAATATTTATCCTAAAAGTTTCATTTTGATAAAATGAATTTAATTAGGTGAAAAGCATTTCAAAAGTTCGGTCAACTACGGAGTTTTACTATTCAAACCGCTTTCACTAAAACATTGATATCTCTCAAACCGTTAACTCAATTGATACACCGTTTTTGCGTGCGCGATCTAGATAAAATTTAGAACACATCCTTCGAAAATAGTTTTCTAGTAACAGGGGTGAAAATCCCGAAGTGATAGTTTCTTAATAGGAGGTTGTTTTGACATTTGTACTCCACGCGACCTTGGCTCCGACAATTTTATAAAATTGAAAAATCAACTTTTTTACTTGAAATTTTTATGGAAGCTAAAAAAATCTATTTATTACTCTCTGTAAATATTTCATAATTTATGAACATTTTTAATTCGATTCTTTATATTTTCAAAATTTATAATTAGAGCAGTTTTTTCGCATGAACCACTTTTAGTAAAACGGTCATAACTTTTGATCCGTAAATTGGAATCAAGCGATTCAAGCGCCTAAACGATCCTTATAACATTGTCTATCATAATCAAGGGTTTTTTTTCAAGAAACTAGAGCTTACCTCCTCGGTACTTTCTGCATAAACTTAAAATTACGTTTTGTTCGTTTTAGTGAGATTACGTTTACGATCGGAGTTTCGTTTACGCCTTAAATCTTTATACTACCACCAACATGTTGGGTTCCGAAGGCATAAAACGCAGCGGATAAACGTAAATAAAACAAAAATTCGAAACCCAAAAACAGGATCCATGTATAATTATGGGCAGATTATGGAGATAACGAATCATACCTTTCAAGAGATTAACTTTTACGAACTCAACGGAGATCCTAGCTATCACGCTTTGTGTCTACCTCTCGGAGAAACACCTCTATGGTATCCACACGAGCACCTTCAAGAACGTCTCACGAACTTGACTACGGAATGGATGTACTAGCCTCCTTCTTGACGATCTGAATTGCCTCTGCCTCTCTTTGCTGCTAGGGTTTTCTTTAAAAACGTTCAAGCCTTCTTAACCTCTCATTATCTATTTATAATGACTGATTAAAAAGGCCCATAATAGCAAAGCCCAACCCTAGTAGGTATTGGATTAAATAATAAAAACGAATTTCTATTATTTAATTAATAACTAAGTCATACTTAATTATTATGGGCAAAAAACATTCCTTTTAATTCGAATTTATATTATCTCAATTAAGTCTTACTTAATTATAATAAAATTCAAATAATCATCAATTAATTTAAATCCATAATTTAAATTAACTATTCCATTAAGTGCTCTATTTGTGCGACCCTATAGGCTATTATTTAATTGGCAATAATTTTATTCTCTAATAAAATTATAAACAATGAGCGGTATCTAGTAATACATCATTGTTACCCAATTAAACAATAATTAAATCGTGATTAGATAAAACCTTTCGTGATTAATGTTTTTCCGTGTAATATAATCCCTTTAACCATACATATTATAGATTAAACTCGAGGCATGTATTTAGTCATCCTCTTCAACATTTAATCTGGGTTTACTTGATGCATGAGTAGATTATTGAAACAAATCATTATTTGAGCATGGCCATGCTTTTATAATCTCACTCAATCAAGAGGCCAATAATATCTCTCCTAATTATAGGAGGGTTAAATCCTTTATCTATCATTCATATTTCTCATACGACTCATGATATACCCGATGTCCACTTTTATCATCACCCGATCAAAAGTAACTTTTAATGTAGTCAAAGTATATTAATCCTCGTATAGAAATATAATGATTTCAAGTCAAAGGATCGTTACACCATTATCACTGTGAGTCTTTCTTATGACTTTATTAAACATGAAGAATCTCACTGTGGGTCTGTCCAGTACCATGTACTCTCACATGTACCTATGTATTGACTTCAGTATCCCCATACTTATAACCAATGAGATGTGGTTATCTTGTCAAACAACATACTAGTCTATCTATGTATTATTATTGTCCTATATAATAATACTCGACTAGGGACCTTTAAGAATATGATATATTATATAATCTCAAGTTCAAGTCATGTACTTAAACTATACAATTTGTATCATGATTCTAAGGACATTTATTATGCTAACAAAATATCGCAGTAATTAAGGTCATAATAAATACATTTATTGAATGATCAACTGACATAAAGATAAAAGAATAATGTATTGCCTCTAGGGCACCTACACTAACAATCTCCCACTTGCACTAGAGCCAATCACCCATATATCTAATACCCATGGAACTAGTGTGACCATCGTGCTTCTGCTGCGACAAGCCTTTGGTCAGTGGGTCTGCAATGTTATCATTTGTGTGCACTTTACATATGTGTATATCACCCCTTTCATTAATCTCTCGAATAAGGTGAAATCTCCTGAGTATATGTTTAGCCCGGGAGTGTGATCTAGGTTCTTTAGCCTGTGCAATGGCTCCATTATTATCGCAGTATAGATCAATGGGATCTGCGATCGATGGAACCACTCCCAAAACAGAAATGAACTTTCGAATCCAAACGGCCTCCTTAGCTGCTTCACAAGCTGCAATGTACTCAGCCTCCATTGTAGAATCAGCTACTGTTTCTTGCTTTGAACTCTTCCAGCTTACAGCACCTCCGTTTAGACAAAACACAAAACCAGACTGTGATACAGTATCATCTCTGTCTGTTTGGAAACTTGCATCGGTGTAACCTTTTACAACGAGTTTCTCTTCTCCTCCATACACCAAGAATGAATCTTTAGTTCTTTTCAGGTACTTAAGAATATTCTTAACTGCCGTCCAGTGACCTTCACCCGGATTAGACTGGTATCTGCTCGTCATGCTCAAAGCATACGAGACATCTGGGCGAGTACATACCATTGTATACATGATAGATCCAATTGCTGAAGCATATGGAACTTTATTCATGTGGTCCTTCTCATCCAATGATTTCGGACATTGGTCCTTAGAGATCGTTATCCCTTGAGACACAGGGACATATCCCCTTTTTGCATTTTGCATTCCAAAATGATGCAAAACCTTATCAATGTATGTGCTCTGACTTAGACCGATCATCCTTCTAGATCTTTCTCTATAGATCCTCATTCCTAGAATGTAGGATGCCTCTCCTAAGTCTTTAATGGAGAAATTGCTCCCTAACCACGTCTTAACAGCCTTTAGAGAAGGTATGTCATTCCCCATTAGTAGTATATCATCAACATATAGTACTATGAATGCCACATAGCTCCCATTAACCTTCTTGTAAACACACGGTTCATCTTCGTTTTGAACAAAGCCATACTCTATGACTATTTCATCAAAACGGATATTCCATCTCCTAGAGGATTGCTTCAATCCATAAATGGATCGACGCAATTTACATACCTTGCCAGCATTCCTTGGATCGACAAAACCCTCAGGTTGTGTCATGTACACATCCTCTTCAAGGCTTCCATTAAGGAAGGCTGTTTTGACATCCATTTGCCAGATTTCATAATCATGGAATGCTGCAATGGCAAGTAAAATCCTTATAGACTTGACCATAGCCACTGGTGAGAAAGTTTCATCATAGTCAATACCATGAATTTGTTTGAAACCTTTTGCAACCAGCCTAGCTTTATAGGTCTGAACATTTCCATCCATGCCCTTTTTCTTTTTAAAAACCCATTTGCACCCTATGGGTTTTACCCCTTCAGGTGGATCAACCAAAGTCCATACTTGGTTTTCGTACATGGAATCTATCTCGGATTTCATGGCTTCAAGCCATCTCTTAGAGTCTGGACTGTTCATAGCATCTTGGTATGTGAGAGGCTCATCTTCATCTATGAGCATCAAATCACCACACTGAGTCATGAGAAATCCATATCTCTCTGGCTCATGGCGAAATCTACCAGATCTACGAACAACCTGTGTTTGTTGAGCATTATCATTATTCTGCTCTTGTTCCACTTCAGGTTCAATGCTATTTTGCGGTTCTCGATCTTCATCGAGATCTATAGTTCTCCCACTGTTTCTTTTGGAAACAAAATCTCTTTCCATGAAGACAGCATCTCGAGCAATAAACACTTTCTGCTCAGAAGGACTATAAAAATAATACGCCTTTGTTTCATTAGGGTATCCTACAAAAATGCACTCTTCGGATTTAGGTCCAAGCTTGTCAGATTCTTGACGTTTCACAAATGCCTTACATCCCCAAACTTTCATAAAGTTCATGCCTGACCGTTTCTCTTTCCATATCTCATATGGAGTCTTTTGAACCTTCTTAGTAGGAACACGGTTAAGTGTGAAAGCCGCTGTTTCTAGAGCGTAACCCCAGAAACTAATTGGAAGATCTGCATGACTCATCATCGATCGCACCATGTCCAACAAGGTGCGATTTCTCCTCTCTGAAACTCCATTCCATTGAGGTGTTCCTGGCGGAGTGAGTTGCGATACAATACCACACTCTTTCAAATACTCTCTAAATTCGGTGCTTAAGTATTCACCCCCACGATCGGATCGTAAGATCTTAATACTTGCATCTCCGCCAATTTGCTTCTCTACTTCAACCTTGTATTCTTTAAATTTTTCAAAAGAATCGGATTTGTTCTTCATAAGATATACATATCCATATCTACTGAAATCATCAGTAAATGTTATGAAGTAGTAGTAGCCTCCTCTAGCCATTACACGCATTGGGCCACATACATCACTATGTATTAGCTCCAGACGTTTAGTGGCCCTTTGACCCTTACCAGTGAAAGGGGCTTTAGTCATCTTACCAAGCAAACAAGATTCGCATTCTTGGTATGATTCAAAATCAAACTTATCCAAGTATCCATCCTTATGTAATTTGGATATGCGTTTCTCATTTATGTGGCCTAGACGACAATGCCAGAGGTATGTTTGATTTGAGTCATTTATTTTAAGTCGTTTGTTTTCTATATTACAGACAGGGTTATCTAAATCAAGAACATATAAACCATTAAATAAACGCGCAACACCATAGGTTAAATCATTCAAAGCAAAAGAGCAACTGTTGTTCTTTATTGTAAACGAAAAACCTTTCTTGTCCAAACAAGAAACAGAAATAATGTTTCTGCGAATCGCAGGCACGTAAAAACAGTCTTCTAGTTCTAAAACAAGCCCAGAGGGCATAGATAAATAATAAGTCCCTACAGCTAAAGCAGCAACTTTTGCTCCATTGCCTACTCTTAGGTCCACTTCTCCCTTAGCCAGAGTTCTACTTCTCTGCAGGCCCTGCACATTTATACAAATGTGAGAAGCACATCCAGTATCAAATACCCAGGATGTAGAAATAGACAAATTGACTTCTATAACATAAATACCTGATCCAGAAATCTGAACTGCTTTCTTTTTCTTCAGATCCTCCAAGTAAATTGGACAGTTTCTCTTCCAGTGACCATCTTTCTTACAGTAGTGACATTCACCCTTGGCCACACCACCTTTAGGCTTTAAAGCCTGTTTGGGACCTGACTTTGGCTTGGTTGTAGAATCAGATCCAATCTTCTTCTTACCCTTCCATTTTCCCTTCCCTTTGGCCTTACCTTTATTTCCCACCATCAGTATGGGAGCAGGTTCAGCTGTCTTCATGTTGGTCTCATATGTTCTCAACATATGCAACAATTCAGTAGGTGTTTTGTCAAATTCATTCATATTGTAGTTCACAACAAACTGAGTGAATTTGTTGTTCAAAGAATTCATGATTAGGTCAATACCAGTTTCCGGACCAATCGGGAAACCCAAAGTTTCAAGGTACTCAATGTAACCAATCATCTTCAGAACATGTGGGCCAACTGGTTCACTCGCCCCTTGTTTGCAATTAAAAAGTGACTTACTCGTGTTGAACCTTTCTTGACGAGTTTGGCTTGCAAACATGCTTTGCAAGTGCTCATTGATAGTATATGCATCCATATGCACATGTTGTCTTTGAAGCTCAGCACTCATAGTTGCCAACATAAGACATGCAACATCATTTGCATCATTCTCATCCTTTGTGCGTGCTGCTCGTTCATCAGCAGTAGCACCCTCAGGAAGGGGGCCTGGAGGAGGAATATCAATGACATGAAGCTTGCGCTCCTGCCTGAGGACAATCCTCAAATTCCTCTGCCAGTCTAGGAAGTTGTTTCCTTCTGTCAGCTTGTCCTTCTCAAGGACTGAACGTACGGATAGTGTGTTTGTGTTGTTTGCCATTACTCAGTATCTACAATAATAAAAGCGCAAAATAAACATTAGATTGTCTGAGTTAAAATTTTATGTTCATATGATTATGATATATTCGTAATATATCTCCCACTATTTTTTTTATCAAATTAATAGCCCTAACTATTAATTCGGAAAGTATATCCCATAAATCTTTCTAGTGAGCCAAGATCCATATTTCGTCATGTTCTAAGTCAACCACTGGTATCCTTAAAACATGATTATTTAGGTAGACAACAGTTGTCAATTATATCATATATAATTCTTGGATAATTTGGTGAACAACAATTGATCTTATCTATCTAATAGATTTTTAACCAAACTCTATGCTTCTAAGTTCATAATAGTTGAATATAACCGTTTATATTCACCTTATTATGATGACTCAGTTAAGTTAGACCCAATGATACAACGTCCGAATATAACCGTTTATATTCGTCGCATTTCACCATGATAGATAGGAGTCCCCTGCCACTGACAGCCCTTCCCCTTATCGATCTAGGATTTAATGAGTGTTCATTCATTGGAAAGCATCTGATTAAAACTTAATATTTTTACTTAGGGATTTTAATTTAGAACGATCATGATCCCATCATAAAGAGATTCCCAATTTTTCCTTGAATAAAATACTTCAAATCAATACTCGTCAATGGTTTGATTTCCAGGTAGTGGAGGAGTCACATCGGTCTCGCTTAAAACCCACAGCCTTACAAGTTCTATGAACCCGTTGTTGACAAAATCGCCCCATGTCAGAAATAAAGAAAATTCGTATTTTATTCCGTGTTTCATAAACACGAGAATCTCATGATCGTTTGTTAATTTTAAATCTTGAGTCGTTACAGATTTTATCTTGTTTAAAGGCATGGCATGGGTGATGTATCTAATACATACATACATCATTAATCTAATTAAAACATGCATTTTTCTACTCTACACATACTATTTATACATCATATGAAAAGTACGTAAAGTAAACGTGCAATAGTTATGGCCCAATCCTATGTGATCTTTTCAGGCTAATGAAAAGATCAAGGTCAATCTATGGTGTAAAAATAACTATTACATATGTCTTCTCTATTGCTTCCATTGTCTCCTTGGCCTCCATAGGATGCCTCCTCTTTCCCTTGTCCTTCTAGGATGTTACATTAAGAATTATACTAATGAACTTACAAAAGAACTCGAGTTACATTCGAGATAAAACAACTACAAATAGAAAACGACATGCAAGTCGTATTTATTACAAACCAAAAGAATAAACCATTACAACTAAGGTCTTAAGGCCATAACTATGCACCATGCTCAGTAACCATTAAAGAACATGATAGATCATATAAAGATGACATACTATTTATCACTTATCATGATCCAATCAAGAATAATAAATAAGTAAAGCATATGTCATAAGCACAAATTAAAAACGAAACCCTAACCACGCGGTTCGACCTCCGCGGTGAGGTCGCTGGGGGGGTTCGGGGGGGCAGCGAGCCCCCCGATGGCGGAAATTTTTGCAAAATCAAGTATCAGAATACTAGAAAAAACATATATCAGAATACTATTCCAGAAGCATGTATCAGTATACACACGATCCATATCCCAGTTACCAAAAACGTGTATCAGTATACATATTTTAAGAGATCGCATACATATGAGTTATGGCAGATCTTAAACATACTAGTATCATCATATAGATCATTAACAGATTCATCATATCATTCATATAACATAACTGTTATCATGGCAGACTCATATAACATAACTGTTATCATGGCAGACTCATCACACATGCATACTTGTAAAAATACAGTAAACACGTAACCAAATCAGCCCCTTATACACGTAGCTCTGATGCCATTGTTGGGTTCCGAAGGCATAAAACGCAGCGGATAAACGTAAATAAAACAAAAATTCGAAACCCAAAAACAGGATCCATGTATAATTATGGGCAGATTATGGAGATAACGAATCATACCTTTCAAGAGATTAACTTTTACGAACTCAACGGAGATCCTAGCTATCACGCTTTGTGTCTACCTCTCGGAGAAACACCTCTATGGTATCCACACGAGCACCTTCAAGAACGTCTCACGAACTTGACTACGGAATGGATGTACTAGCCTCCTTCTTGACGATCTGAATTGCCTCTGCCTCTCTTTGCTGCTAGGGTTTTCTTTAAAAACGTTCAAGCCTTCTTAACCTCTCATTATCTATTTATAATGACTGATTAAAAAGGCCCATAATAGCAAAGCCCAACCCTAGTAGGTATTGGATTAAATAATAAAAACGAATTTCTATTATTTAATTAATAACTAAGTCATACTTAATTATTATGGGCAAAAAACATTCCTTTTAATTCGAATTTATATTATCTCAATTAAGTCTTACTTAATTATAATAAAATTCAAATAATCATCAATTAATTTAAATCCATAATTTAAATTAACTATTCCATTAAGTGCTCTATTTGTGCGACCCTATAGGCTATTATTTAATTGGCAATAATTTTATTCTCTAATAAAATTATAAACAATGAGCGGTATCTAGTAATACATCATTGTTACCCAATTAAACAATAATTAAATCGTGATTAGATAAAACCTTTCGTGATTAATGTTTTTCCGTGTAATATAATCCCTTTAACCATACATATTATAGATTAAACTCGAGGCATGTATTTAGTCATCCTCTTCAACATTTAATCTGGGTTTACTTGATGCATGAGTAGATTATTGAAACAAATCATTATTTGAGCATGGCCATGCTTTTATAATCTCACTCAATCAAGAGGCCAATAATATCTCTCCTAATTATAGGAGGGTTAAATCCTTTATCTATCATTCATATTTCTCATACGACTCATGATATACCCGATGTCCACTTTTATCATCACCCGATCAAAAGTAACCTTTAATGTAGTCAAAGTATATTAATCCTCGTATAGAAATATAATGATTTCAAGTCAAAGGATCGTTACACCATTATCACTGTGAGTCTTTCTTATGACTTTATTAAACATGAAGAATCTCACTGTGGGTCTGTCCAGTACCATGTACTCTCACATGTACCTATGTATTGACTTCAGTATCCCCATACTTATAACCAATGAGATGTGGTTATCTTGTCAAACAACATACTAGTCTATCTATGTATTATTATTGTCCTATATAATAATACTCGACTAGGGACCTTTAAGAATATGATATATTATATAATCTCAAGTTCAAGTCATGTACTTAAACTATACAATTTGTATCATGATTCTAAGGACATTTATTATGCTAACAAAATATCGCAGTAATTAAGGTCATAATAAATACATTTATTGAATGATCAACTGACATAAAGATAAAAGAATAATGTATTGCCTCTAGGGCACCTACACTAACACAACAATCAACATATCATCATCAACACACTAACTCTTATCAAGAACATTATGTTCTTGAGGCAACAACAATCAACCTTAAATCTACTTAGCTAAATATCAAGATTTCAACAATACCACTACCAAAACTAGGTTTACAACTACATACTAAAAGGATCTTGAACTTAAATCTTAAATAAGTTTGGGTCAAATATTTTTACCTTTATTGAAAGCTTGAGATGTGTTCTTGAGGATGGTGGAGTCTTGGGAGTGCTTGGTATGGTTTTTAGAACCTAAAACCATAATTGAAATCAAGAAACCAAAGAAGAGTTACTATTCATACTATTCACTAGCAACTTTCTTGATTTTATTTCACCCATCAAACCTTGATAAAAAGAGATCAAAGAATTATCTTACCTTAGTTTGGTTGTTAGGAAGCTTGAGAATTAATGGGAGGATTTAACCATGGCTAGAACTTGAGGTTTTGAATTTGATTTCTTGGTGAAGAAGAAGAAGCCGAATGGAGTGGTTTTGGGAGAGAAAAAGTGTTTTTATGCTTGCTTCCTTGGTTGCTTCTTGGTTGCTTCTTGGAAAAGATGCAAGTGGTATCTTGTAATTGATCTTTATTCTCTAGTATATATCCTAGGATTTATTCTTGTTGCCAAATCCTTGGACAAATCTAGCTAGGCTTCCTAGTTTACAAGCTAACCTAATTAGCTTAGCCATTTAGCTTACTATTCTCTAGCCCTTGGTTGATCATCCTATACCTTAGCTCACTATTTGATAAAGTAACCATGTTTACTTTCCTACCATGGTTAGTTAGTGCATTACGTTTATTTATTCATTTCCGCGTTCGCTCGGTCGCTTAAACGTTTTCGAAATACTTTCTCGTAAATGGTTCATGACGTAATTCCTTTCGTATTTATTCCTTATATTTTTAATTATCATACTTGGATATAAATCCGTAGGGTTTTAATCTTGTAATTATATTGTGATTCCCGTAATCCTCGATGAGTCGTAAATATGGTCGTTTTTCAAAGTTCATTTTCTTCGAAAACTAACAGTGTTTACATACACTTATTTGGTGCGTATAATCATGTTATCAATTCCGAAACTCATTTTCTCATGCACAACATAGAGTGGGCTAAGAAAAATTTCCCCGTCCGTCAGGGTCACTATTCATTAAACATTTTATAAGGTCTCAAAAATTCAAGTTATTATATTACTATTCATAAAGGTCTTTTACCGATGTCAAAAATTGGGTTCTTACAACATGTCTATTAAAGTCAATTGTTAGTTGTAATTTGTATTGTGATGATATTATAGCGTGAAATACAAATATCAAAACTTCATAAGAAAAATTATTTTAAATATTAATTAGCTCGAATAAGCAGTAATGTCTGTAATCCGTAGTAAGAGCATATTAAATCTTAAAATATCCACAGTTGACAGTTTAATATGTACCAAAATTTCATAACAATATTTTATTTCAAAACATTGTTTTGATCAATAATTAATTGAAATATCTACATTTGTGTTAGGAATATATGTATTAGTTTGATGATAAGTTAAACAAAATACTTAAGTAGAAATCTAGTATTTGTAGCCTCAACGGATAAGACCACTTTGGCTATCCGTTGATGGAGTAGCTTAACTTAGAAATAAGTTTAGTAGTGTAGCACATTTCAGTCTCTGTATTTAAGTTATAATTCTTAGAAGTTGTGGGAAATTATAAGTCATGTTGACTACTAGTGGATATGAAAATAGGATGGCTAATTGTAAATATTTCATGCTTTGTAATTTTGTATAAATGAAGTAGTATCAACTAATAGATTAAAGGCCTTCGACGGATGAGAAACAAAGCTTCAACGGATGTCTCTAAAGCTTCAACGGATAACATCCATCAACGGATGAGTGCATCAACGGATAAAGCTTCAACTGTTAAAGCATCAACTGGATGTCACTAAAGCCATAAACGGATGAAAGCTTCAACGGATGCTCAGTTCCATAGCAGTTGATAGTGATAATTCATAAGCTGACAGAGGCACATGGGTTGACAGAGATAATTGGAATGTGGTAGCCTCTTGGAGGAATCAAGAAAAAGCAGCATTTCCATTCTGGTGTAAACAAGGAAGTATTCAAAGATTCACAGATTATCTTAGATTGCATTGGATAGAGAAATGAAGAAGAAACATGTGAAGAACTATCTTATAATTGTATTTTATCTTTGTCTTCACTTGTAAACTTGGTGATATATAAACCAAGTTGCAGCAAGTAATTAGATGTGAATTTTCCAGAGCTGTTTAGAAAAACATAAAGAGAAAATCATCTAGTTTGTACTAGGAAGCAGCTGTGATCAATTCTTTGTATCACAGATTTTCTGAAATACACATCTCTGGTGGAACAACAAATCCACCAGAAAAGTTTTTAAAGCCTTTGTGTTCTTTACATTTGTGTCTTGAATATACATCTGTCTGCACCTGCTCAAAGCAATTCACACACAACTGTTCATCATACACTTAGCTTTTGAAACTGCTCAAAACTTGAAAAAGTTTTGAGATTTACATTCAACCCCCCTTCTGTAAATCTCATTGTTAGTTCCTTGGGAATAACAATTGGTATCAGAGCAAGCTCTTGACATACAAAGAGTTTAAAGATCTATTCTACTAACATCATGAGTAAGAAGGATATTGGAGTGAAGATTCCAATCCTGGAAAGAGATAATTATCATCACTGGAAAGTGAAGATGCATCTACATCTTCTCTCTCAAGATGAAAGCTACATCAACTGCATTGAGAATGGTCCTCACATCCCTCACAAAGTGGCCACATCTTCCACTGCCACAGTTGCTGTTGGACAGTCTATTCCCAAGCCAAAAGCAGAATGGACTGATGAAGATATTGAAGAGGTTCACAAGGACAAGAAGGCCATGAACATTCTGTTTAATGGCCTAGACAAAGATATGTTTGATAATGTCATTAACAGCCAAACTGCTAAGGAAATTTGGGATACTGTACAACTTATCCGTGAAGGTACTGAACAAGTTAGAGAAAACAAAATGCAGCTTCTCATTCAACAATATGAATATTTTCATTCTAAAGAAGGGGTATCATTGAATGATACCTTCAATTGATTTCAGAAACTGTTGAATGGATTGAAGCTGTATGGCAGAGTGTACCAAGTCAAGGATTCCAACTTAAAATTCCTGAGGTCTCTACCAAAGGAATGGAAGCCTATGACTGTTTCATTAAGGAATTCTCAAGATTATAAGGACTTCACACTTGAAAGATTATATGGAATTATGAAGACCTATGAACTTGAGATGGAGCAAGATGAGCTGTTGGAGAAGGGAAAGAGAAAAGGTGGATCAGTTGCACTTGTAGCTGAAAATGAGAGAACTGAAGCCAGAAATGAAGAAAAGACAATGCCAAGTCTCAAAATTGGCACAAGCAAATCAGAATCAAGCAAGGGAAAGGAGCAAGCAGCTGAGGTTGAAGACAATTCCAGTCAAGATGACTCTGATGATGTTGATGAATATCTGGCTTTTCTGTCCAGAAGGTTTGCAAAGATGAAATTCAAGAAAAACACTAGAGCCACTAAGCCAAACAAGAACATGGTGGACAAATCTAAGTTCAAGTGTTAGAACTGTGGCACAAGTGGACACTTTGCAAGTGAGTGCAGAAAGCCAAATTCTGAAAAGAAGAAATTTGAGCAAGTGGATTACAAAAAGAAATATTTCGAATTGCTCAAACAAAAGGCAAAGGGCTTTTCTGACTCAGGAAAATGACTGGGCAGCTGATGGAGCCAATGAAGATGATGATATGGAGTATGTCAACTTAGCCCTGATGGCTAATTCTGATGAAATGAAACTAGTTCATCAAGCAACCAGGTAATTGTTGGGAACCACGGACTTAGGGTGTTACTACGTTTTACGATAAAGATTACGAAAAGAGGAATTACCTTGTTAATGGTTGATTCCACGCTCTTCTATTGTATTCCCAAATTCCCTTGAGCGAAGTGTGGCCTCCGTCTTCTCAAGTTATCCTCTCTTCTTGCTCCTTGGTGGCTACAATATATTTTCACACAATTGCCAAGCAAGAAGAGAATAAGAATATATATAGGCTACAATAGGGACCATGGATAATTAGGTTGGGCCTTCTAATTACATCTTGAGCCTAGCCCAATGTAATTAAATATTAATTCAATCCACTAAAGAATTAATATTTGCACTACCTTTCCTAATATCGTAATTTAATTAATTCGGTTCCAATATTATTTGCTTATTAAATTCCCCATGTTTAAAATATCATATGTCCATTAATTAAATAAATTACTGATAATTTATTTAATTAATATCTTTTATCCTTGATCATCCACTCAACCTTTATTTAATTATGCCAGAATAAATTCCACCTGCAGGGTTTCACATAATTAAATCTTTTTGAGCTTTCAAGGGGACATCATTAACCCGAATATTATCAGGACATGGATTCCTTCAATAAATAATATCCATCATGTATATAATTCCATCACCCAAAATATAATGATATAATTCAAAAGAATTATTTCATATATAAATTAAAGCATGTAAATAATATACACGTGTCAATTACTATTTCCGGATTAAGAACCTAAGTATTAATAATAACATAGAATCTTAGTTCTCCTTCTTAATCAGTATTAAGGGAACAATTCTAAATTTGATCATGTTCAATATACACAAAGTATACTAGCATTATTTATTAGTCAATATAAACTAATCTAAATAATACTACAGCCATACCAGTGGATTGTCTAACACCACCTGTGCTGTGAACCTTATTATATTATATAACCGTATTTAACAATCTAATATTCTGTATCCCATTTGATACTAGATTCTTCACAATATATAATATTAGACAATATGTAAACATTCAAATGATTCTCAAATAAACTGGCCAGAAATAAATGTACATACTTCAAATAAATATTTTCAGTATACACTAACAATCTCCCACTTATACTCAAAATATTCTATGTGTACATCAGTGTTTATTTAATCCACTATTATATAAAAATCTATGTGTCCATCCATCTGACTCCTATCGCTTCCATATGCTTGTCAAAAACCTTGGTTGGCAAGCTCTTTGTGAAAGGATCTGCTCGGTTGTCTTTTGATGATATATGAGCCACAACTATATCCCCTCGCTTTACGATTCCTCGTATGAGATGATACTTACGTTCAATATGTTTAGCTGCTTTGTGGTCTCGCGGTTCCTTTGAATTTGCCACAGCACCTAGTGTTATCACAATACACCGTCAAGCTCCTAGGCAAATTAGGTACCACATCTAAGTCCAAAAGGAAGTTCCTGAACCATACAGCCTCCTTGGCAGCCTCAGAGGCCACCACGTACTCGGCCTCCATGGTGGAGTCTGCAATGCATTTCTGCTTTACACTCCTCCATATTACGGCTCCACCTCCCAAAGTAAAAACATATCCCGAGGTTGATTTCCTCTTATCCCTATCTGATTGGAAATCTGAATCAGTATATCCCAAAGGAAATAGATCTGAGGCCTTGTAAATTAACATATACTCCTTAGTCCTTATCAGGTACTTGAGTATAGTTTTTACTGCACTCCAATATTCCTGACCTGGGTTCGACTGATATCTACTAACCATGCCTACAGCAAAGCAGATGTCAGGCCTTGTACATAACATAGCATACATTAAGCTTCCACATGCCGAAGCATAAGGAACTGCTTTCATGCTCTCTATATCCTTAGGTGTCGAAGGTAACTGCTTCTTAGATAGAGCAACTCCATGCTTAAAAGGTAGAAAACCTTTCTTGGAGTTCTGCATGTTAAAACGAGCTAATACTTCATCAATGTAGGGCTCTTGAGATAAAGCCAACATCCTTTTCTTGCGATCCCTTAT
Organism: Apium graveolens; assembly: GCF_009905375.1. Taxonomy (NCBI): domain Eukaryota; kingdom Viridiplantae; phylum Streptophyta; class Magnoliopsida; order Apiales; family Apiaceae; genus Apium; species Apium graveolens. The sequence continues at coordinate 94,755,584 of NC_133649.1, forward strand.
AACTTTGATCCCAAGGATGTATCCCGCTTCATTTAAGTCCTTCATGTCAAATTGTTTGAACAACCATGCCTTTACAGATGATAACATCTCAACATTGTTTTCAATGAGTAAAATATCATCTACATATAGTACTAGAAAAACCACTGCATTACCTTCACTTCTCTTATACACGCATGATTCGCTTGGACTTTGATCAAATCCATATGACTGGACTGCCTGATCAAAATGAATATTCCAGTCTCTAGAAGCTTGTTTAAGTCCATAAATAGACCTCTTAAGCTTACATACCAGATGCTCTTGGCCTTCCTTAATGAATCCTTTTGGTTGCTGCATATAGATGGTTTCTTCAAGACTTCCATTAAGAAAAGCTGTCTTGACATCCATTTGCCAAATCTCATAATCGAGATGAGCTGCTATAGATAAAAGAATACGGATTGACTTAAGCATGACTACCGGTGAAAAGGTTTCCTCATAATCGATACCTTCTTTCTGAGTATACCCTTTCGCAATAAGTCTTGCTTTCTAGGCTTTCACCTTTTTATCTAATCCCCTCTTTTTCTTGTAGATCCACTTACATCCAATAGGTTTTATACATTTGGGTGGTTCCACGAGCTCCCAGACCTGATTAGAATACATTGATTCTATCTCAGATTTCATCGCCTTTTGCCAAAGATCTGCATCTTTGTCTTGTGCTGCCTCTTCGTATGTACGGGGATCATCATCATGTTCACCAGAGATCAAGTCTGAAGACTCTTCCAAAAACATGAATCTATCAGGCTGTTGAACAACCTTCCCACTACGACGAGGCATTGGTGCGGTATTAGTTACAGGTTGTACATTATGTTGTGGTTGTTCTACTTGTACTACAGCTTCATGGGTATTATTTGTCCCTCCCACTAGTTCCTCTAAAATGACACTACTCATGGGTTTGTGATTCATTATATATTCCTCCTCTAAGAATCTTGCATTGGTGCTAACAATGACATCCCAATTCTTCGGACTATAAAATAAATATCCTTTCATTCCCATCGGGTAGCCTACAAACAACCTTACTTCTGTACGAGATTCTAACTTAGTCGCGTTCTTGTTCAGCACATGTGCTGGACAACCCCATATTCGAATATGTCTTAGACTCGGTTTATCCCCGGTCCACAATTCTAAGGGGGTTTTAGGAACCGACTTAGAAGGTACTAAGTTCAGAAGATAAGCTGCTGTCTCTAAGGCATGTCCCCAAAATGACTTGGGTAAATCTGAATAACTCATCATCGATCTAACACTCTCTAAAAGAGTCTAGTTCCTTCTCTCCGCTACACCGTTCTGCTGGGGTGTGCCTGGTGCAGTTAACGGGGATTCTATCCCATTTTCTGATAAATATTCCCTAAATTCTCCAAGCAAGTATTCGCCACCACGATCTGATCGTAGTGACTTGATACTTTTATTAAGTCGCTTCTCCATTTTAGCTTTGTACTCTTTGAACTTATCAAAGCACTCAAACTTACGGTGCAATAAATAAACGTACCCATATCTAGAATAATCATCAATGAAAGTGACGAAATATTCATAACCACCTCTTGCTTGGATATTCATGGGTCCACATAAATCAGAGTGAACCAATTCTAACAGTTGTTTGGCTCTATTCCCTTTTGCCTTGAAAGGCCTATTAGTCATTTTACCTTCCAAGCAGGATTCACAAACTGGAAATGGCTCCACTGCCAATGAGCTTAAAGGCCCGTCTACTACCAGTCTTTGAATCCTCCTCAAGTTAATATGACCTAATCTCAAGTGCCAAAGATATGTTTGGTTCAAACTAGAAGGTTCCTTTCTTTTAGTAGAGTTAGAAGATGTGTTGTTCAATTCCCTAAATTGCAGTTGCAGTGCAGGTTGACTAGGATTAATTATATACAAATTGTCTTGCAATGTACCAGAACATATAATTCATTTATTCATCATAATAGAAACATTACAATCCAAACAAATATTATAACCATCCAAAGCAAGTTTAGAAACCGAAATTAAATTCCTTCTAAAAGAAGGTACATAAAGACAATTTTTCAAAACCAAAATCCTATCAGAACCAAAAGATAAATGAATAACTCCTACTGCACCTACTGCTACTTTCGTAGCATCTCCCATGAACACGTATATCTCACGATCTCTAAGCATTCTGGATAGTTGGAACCCCTGCATAGAATTATAAACATGATCAGTGGCTCCTGTATCTACACACCAAGTGCTCGTAGATATAGCCGCTATAAATGTTTCTGTAACTAGAGAAAGAGACATACCAGTATTGTTTGTACGTCTTAGGAAGAGGACAATCCTGTTTCCAGTGACCTGACTATTTGCATCTGAAGCACTTTCCCTTAGGCTTTTTCACACCACCCTGAACTCCCACTAGCCTTCACAGCTTTCTGTGTCTGAGCCTTTTTCTTCTTCTTAATACCTTTCGGCTTAGAGGAAGAACCTTTCTCAGCCACATTCACTTGAACACTCTAGCCGAAATAATCCTTCAGCTGCCTGAAGTTCTTTCAGCAGTTCCGCGAGACTATACTGCCTCTTGTTCATGTTGTAATTCAAGCGGAACTGCTCAAAACTCTTGGACAAGCTCATAAGGATAATGTCAATCTGGGTTTCCCCGTCAAGTTCAGCATCAAGGATCTCTATCTCATTCAGATGCGACATCATCTTGAGAACATGATTCCCTTACAAGGTGTGCCTTCAGCCATCTGAGTGTTCATTAAAGCCTTCATGGCTACTTGCCTAGCAAGCCCTATTCTGATCTCCAAAAAGTTCCTTGAGATTAAAGAGCATATCTGAAGCAGTGGCCATAGACTGATGCTGATGCTGTAAAACACCCGACATTGCTGCCAGAATATAATATCGCGACATCTCATCAGCCTTAATCCACCGTTTATAATACTCTTTCTCATCTTCAGGAGCATCAGTAGCAGGCTGTTCAGGCTTGGGTTCATAAGTGCAAAACTTGTACTCCTCAGCAGTCAACACAATGTCCAAATTTCGTTTCCATTCAATATAGTTAGGTCCGGTAAGTTTGTTATCCTTAAGTATGGTGAATAGTGGATTAAAGCCCATTTTATCCTGAGAGTCATGCATAAAAACATCACATAAATAAGGGTGTATTAATTATTAAGATCTAAATTATTAAAATTTAATGCACTAACATCTAAACACCATAAGCTTCTGGTACGCCACGATGTGTGACATGTATACCACCTAATTTTGTTTAAATGTTATTTCGGTCCTATTACTAAACAATATGCCACATTGGGGTGGACTATATTATTTTTCATAGCTAAGTGTATACCATCATCAAATCTTAAATTATTCGAAATCTATGGAACTTGGTACGCCACGATGGGTGGCGTGTATACCTTCCAATATTCGTAATTTTGCCTTGAATAGAATACTTCAATTCAATATTCATCAATGGTTTGATTTCCAGGTAGTGGAGGAGTCACATCGGTCTCGCTTAAAACCCACAGCCTTACAAGTTCGATAAAAACCCGTTTTTGACAAAATCGCCCCAAATCAGAAATAAAGAAAATCCGTATTTATTCCTTTCAAAATTTATTAATTTAAGAAGTTTGTTCTAGTAATTTCTATAACATTCTAGACACCATAAATTACATGCCACGATGGGTGACGTATATAATTTATATTCGTCTTTATGTTAAATTACCTACAACCAATAATGGAGACCATGGGATTTAATTTCATATTAATTCCCTCTCCCACTTAGAATTTTTTTTATTAAAATTGAGGAATTTTAAAATTAAATGGGGCCCTATGTTGTTATAATTATGTCTAATCATGCATTCAAAATACACACATAATTTTAGCAACATATAACATTTAATTAAAGCAATAAATAAAATTTATATCCATGTCATCCTAATTAAGTTAAACATGCAATTTTAAAAGAATTACACACATAATTAACGACACACATAATCAATAAATTAAAGAAATAATTAAAATTTAATGGAAAAAATTAAAATAAATTTTCCACTATAATGGACCTTGAAAAAAAAATTCAGCTCTCAAAAAAAAATCTGCCCCAAGCTCGCCCCGACGCCCCCAGCAGCCCCAGCAGCTCCAGCAGTCCCAGCAGCCCCAGCGGCCCCAGCAGCCCCAGCTGCCGCAGCTGCCGCAGCGGCCGCGCGCCCAGTAGAAGGGGAGTCCCCTTTTCCCTTGTTTCTGCTGTTTTTTCACCGCGCCGCCGCTTGTTGCTTTTCTGTGAGTTTTGTTTTGATTTTATTTGATCCAAACATCAACAGCAGCCCCTTGTAATCGCACAGCGGAACAAAAAACTACCGGAATTGATTTCCGATCGCACATAACTATTACAAAATACCCGGAACAATTACAAGAAAAATAGATCTAATACAAAACTAATTTTGTAAAATCTATTCTAACACGATCAACCCTCGTGTAAATTACAACCACGATTAAACCACGTGGAAACCAAAATAAAAATTAATCACGATTAAACCACGTGGGATCCAAACACATAATTAAAATATACATGGCCCTAATAGTGGATTAACAACCTGCATCAAAAATAATACAAGCAAAACACTATATACACGCATATATAATTACGACATGGACATTATATCATAAAACGTAGAACCCATTACCAGGCTCTGATACCAATTGTTGGGAACCACGGACTTAGGGTGTTACTACGTTTTATGATAAAGATTACGAAAAGAAGATTACCTTGTTAATGGTTAATTTCACGCTCTTCTATTGTATTCCCAAATTCCCTTGAGCGAAGTGTGGCCTCCGTCTTCTCAAGTTATCCTCTCTTCTTGCTCCTTGGTGGCTACAATATGTTTTCACACAATTGCCAAGCAAGAAGAGAATAAGAATACATATAGGCTACAATAGGGACCATGGATAATTAGGTTGGGCCTTCTAATTACATCTTGAGCCTAGCCCAATGTAATTAAATATTAATTCAATCCACTAAAGAATTAATATTTGCACTACCTTTCCTAATACCGTAATTTAATTAATTCGGTTCCAATATTATTTGCTTATTAAATTCCCCATGTTTAAAATATCATATGTCCATTAATTAAATAAATTACTGATAATTTATTTAATTAATATCTTTTATCCTTGATCATCCACTCAACCTTTATTTAATTATGCCAGAATAAATTCCACCTGCAGGGTTTCACATAATTAAATCTTTTTGAGCTTTCAAGGGGACATCATTAACCCGAATATTATCAGGACATGCATTCCTTCAATAAATAATATCCACCATGTATATAATTCCATCACCCAAAATATAATAATATAATTCAAAAGAATTATTTCATATATAAATCAAAGCATGTAAATAATATACACGTGTCAATTACTATTTCCGGATTAAGAACCTAAGCATTAATAATAACATAGAATCTTAGTTCTCCTTCTTAATCAGTATTAAGGGAACAATTCTAAATTTGATCTTGTTCAATATACACAAAGTATACTAGCATTATTTATTAGTCAATATAAACTAATCTAAATAATACTATAGTCATACCAGTGGATTGTCCAACACCACCTGTGCAGTGAACCTTATTATATTATATAACCGTATTTAACAATCTAATATTCTGTATCCCATTTGATACTAGATTGTTCACAATATATAATATTAGACAACATGTAAACATTCAAATGATTCTCAAATGCTTTCTAAAAATGAATGCAATGAAGCTATAAATGATATGTCCAATGAATTATATCATTTACGTGTTTCCCTTAAATCACTGGCTAAAGAGAACACGAGAATTAAAGAGAATAATTTGTTTTTAAGTGATAGGAATGCTGTGTTAGAGGGTAAAGTAATTGAGCTTGAAAAGATTAAAATCAAATGCTTATCTATTGAGAGTGAACTAGAAGAGTCTATTAAGAAAGTAGAAGTTCTTTCTAAACAAATAGAACGTGAGCAAGAGGTAATCAAGGCCTGGAAAACATCTAGGGATGTTAGTGCTCAAATTGTCAAGGTTCAAGGAATTGAATCACTCTGTGAGAATGCCTGGAAGAAAAACAAAAAGGAAATGGAATTAATTGATGGACTGTCAACGGATGTGGAATCAACGGATGATGAGAGTCATCTGTTGAAGGAAGAAAAGGAGCATCCGTTGAAGGCTTATCAATTGAACCAGGCAAATGATTCTAAAAGGGATAATTTGAAAAATCTCAGTAAGAAGTTTGGTTCAACTTCCAAGAACTTTGTCAAAGAAGAAGCTAGCACATCCAAAGATGCCAGTAAGGTGAATATAGAACACATGACTTTAGATCAGTTGAAAAATAGGCTTAAGTTGGTTGAGGATAAAAAGGAAACTAAAAGAAAATCTAATAGAAATGGGAAGGTAGGGATTAACAAACACAACAATTACACACCCGATATGTATGCTCCTAGAAAAAGTTGTGTGCATTGTAGTAGTGTTAATCATCTATCTGCTAACTGCAAATCTGTTAAGAATGCTCCCATGCCTTTAACTCCTTCCATGCCTAACATGTCTATGTCACCACTGCATGTTATGCCTGTTATGTCTCAACAGAATCCATATACACATTTTACAAACATGCCATATATTAATAATCCTTATTTTACTGCATTTAGTATGCCTCAAATGCCATATAACATGCCTATGTGGAATAATATGTTTGCACAATCTATGCCTTATCAAATTCAACCAAATGTGCTAAATGATTCTGTGACTAACCCTACACTTCAACCAACTATATCTAAGATCAAGGTTGACTCAAAGTTACCTAAGTCAAAAGGTGCAGGAAGTGTGAAGTCTAGGAAAAAGACTAACAAGGCTGGACCCAAGGATACTTGGTACCAAAATCAACTTGATTTGATTTTGTTATGTGCAGGGAAAAAGAAGGAATATATGGTACTTGGACAGTGGTTGTTCAAGGCACATGACAGGAGATTTCACCCTGCTCACAGAGTTCAAGGAGAGAGCTGGCCCTAGCATAACCTTTGGAGATGACAGCAAAGGGTTCACTATGGGATATGGCTTGATTTCAAAGGAAAATGTCATCATTGATGAAGTTGCATTAGTTGATGGTCTCAAACACAATCTATTGAGCATCAGTCAACTATGTGACAGAGGGAATATTGTTTTCTTCAATTCTGAAGCCTGTGTTGTCACCAGTAAGAACGACAACAAAGTGGTTCTAACTGGAGTTAGATAAGGGAATGTGTACTTGGCTGACTTCAACTCTATAGATGCAGAATCAATTACTTGTCTTTTCATCAAAGCAAGTCAAGATGAAAGTTGGCTATGGCACAAGAAGCTGTCCCATTTAAATTTCAAGACAATGAATGATCTAGTCAAAAAGGACTTAGTTAGAGGAATGCCTCTAGTGGAATTCTCAAGGGATGGACTGTGTGATGCTTGTCAGAAAGGAAAGCAAAAGAAAGCATCATTCAGTAAGAAGCTTGAATCAGCAATTGATGAACCATTACAACTGCTACACATGGATCTTTTTGGACCAGTCAATGTATTGTCAATTTCAAGGAAAAGATATTGCCTAGTGATTGTAGATGATTTCTCAAAGTTTTCATGGACCTATTTTCTTGGATCAAAGGATGAAGCTAGTGAAATCATTATCAATCATATCAAGCAAGTAAACAACCATCCAGATTTCAAAGTAAGGAATATCAGGAGTGACAATGGAACTGAGTTCAGGAATTCTACCATGAGGTTGTTCTGTGAAGAAAATGGGATCATGCATGAGTTCTCAGCTCCAAGGACTCCAAAATAGAATGGTGTGGTGGAAAGGAAGAACATATCACTAATTGAAGCTACAAGAACAATGCTTGAAGAGTCAAAACTCATAACATATTTTTGGGCTGAGGCTGTTAACTGTGCATGTTACACTCAGAATATTTCTCTAAACAATCAGGCAAAAGGCATGACTCCCTATCAATTGTCCAAGAGAAGAAAACCAACCTTAAACTTCCTTCATGTCTTTGGTTGCAAATGCTACATTCTAAGAAACCAACCTGATCACAAAGGCAAGTTTGATGCAAAGGCTGATGAAGGGATATTTGTTGGTTATTCTTCTGGAAAATCATATAGGGTCTACAATCTAAGAACCAACATTGTTATGGAATCTGTGCATGTTGTGTTTGATGATAAAAAGATGAGGGACATCATGAAGGACTCAAATTTGACAATATTGAGATATATTGTGGTGATAGTGAAGATGAGAATGATGAAGAAGTCACTTCAAAAAGGATTCAAAATTTGCCTTTGGATAATGCACAAAATGCTGCATCAGTTGAAAGTCATAACTCAGCATCCGTTGACAGAAGTAATGCAGCATCCGTTGAAAGACAAAGTGCATCATCCGTTAAAGTATATAATGGAGCATCCGTTGATCATAGTTCATCAACGGATAATCAATTTACAGCATCAGTTGATAGAACTCCCAGTTCCTTGCAAAGGACCAATAACTCAGGGGGAGTTTCAACCAATCAACACTCTATCTCACATCATGACAATACTGAGGAAACCTCATCTAGAGCTAATCTACCATCTCAAAGGAAATGGACCAAGAATCATCCCTTTGAACTAAATATTGATGATGCAACATCTAAGGTGCAAACTAGAAGGGCTACTCAAGATGAATGTCTATACAGTAGTTTTCAATCACAGGAGGAACCTAAGAGAGTGGAAGAAGCTCTATTGGATCCAGATTGGATTTTAGCAATGCAAGAGGAGCTAAACCAATTTGAGAGGAACAAAGTATGGAAGCTGGTACCCAAGCCAAAGAACAAGAGTTCTATTGACACAAAATGGGTATTCAGAAACAAGATGGATGAAAATGGCATTGTCATAAGGAATAAACCTAGATTGGTTGCCAAGGGCTACTCTTAACAAGAAGGAATAGATTTTGATGAGACATTTGTTCCTGTTGCAAGACTTGAAGCCATCAGAATTTTTCTAGCCTATGCAGCCCATGCCAATTTCAAAGTCTATCAAATGGATGTCAAGAGTGCATTTCTGAATGGAGAATTGGAGGAAGAAGTTTATGTGAGCCAACCTCCAGGGTTTGAAGATCCAAATTTTCCAGACCATGTGTATTATCTGTTAAAAGCACTCTATGGACTAAAGCAAGCACCTAGAGCCTGGCATAAGACTTTGTCAAAATTTCTCCTAGACAATTACTTCACAAGAGGTACTGTTGACAAAACATCTTTTCTTTATAAATGTTAATGGCTCTACAATACTTGTTCAAATTTATGTAGTTGATATTATATTTGGTTCTACAGATGATAAACTTTGTAAAAAGTTTGCTAAGTTAATGCAAAGTAAATATGAAATGAGCATGATGGGAGAGCTAACTTATTTTCTTGGTTTACAAGTTAAACAAGTTAGTGGTGGAATTTTCATTAGTCAAACTAAATATATTTATGATCTTTTAAAGAAGTTTGACTTAATGGAATGTTTCATCTGCAAAAACTCCCATGACCACTGCCACTAAGCTTGAATTAATCAGGCTGAAAAGTCTGTGGACATTACAAGCTATAGAGGCATGGTTGGTTCACTTCTATATTTAACTGCCAGTAGACCTGATATAATATTTTCTACATGTCTTTGTGCTAGATTTCAAGTTGATCCTAGAGAATCTCACTTAGTTGCTATTAAAAGAATTTTTATATATCTCAAAGGGACTTCAAATCTAGGAATTTGGTACCCTAGAGAGTCTGGTTTTGATCTAATTGGCTACTCAGATGCAGATTATGCAGGTTGCAAAATAGACAAGAAAAGTACAATTGGCACCTGTCAATTTCTAGGGAATAAGCTTGTGTCATGGTTCAGTAAGAAGCAAAATTCTGTTTCTACATCAACAGCTGAGGCTGAGTACATTGCTGTTGGTAGTTGTTGTGCACAGATTTTATGGATGAGGAATCAACTATTTGACTATGGGCTAAATATTAACAAAATTCCAATATTCTATGACAACACAAGTGCCATTGCCATTACTGAAAATCTAGTGCAGCATTCAAGAACCAAGCACATTGACATCAAGTACCACTTCATAAGGGAACATGTGATGAATGGTACAGTGGAACTTTATTTTGTTCCAAGTGAAAAACAAATTGCAGACATATTTACCAAGCCACTTGATGAATCAACATTCACAAGATTGGTAAGTGAGCTAGGTATGCTTAATTATTCCTAAATTCATGTCCTAATTGTAATTTGTTTTGTAGCCTGAAATGAATTTGTTGCAAGAACAAAGTTGGCTTTAAGTAAAGTTTATTCTATCAATGGATATTCCCTATCCGTTGAAAGCCAAAATTATTCTATCAATGGATGTCCATTATCCGTTGAAAGACAAATACATTTCTGGTAATTTTATCCTTCAACGGATAAAACTGTGTTAATCTTCAACGGATAACTGTTTACCTCATCCGTTGAAGTGTCACATCAGTCGTTTTGAGTGAGTCACAACCGTTGATTCTATTTACTTAACCGTTGATACATATATATATACACATTTATATGTATTTGTATTAAAGGCAGTTTTTAAAAGTACATATAGTTTTTCTTTTATTCTCAAACGGCTGTAATTCACTTAAAAATATTGTTTAATCATTCTCTTTATGTTTTAATTTGAGAAAGTATAAAAGCCCCTTTGAATTCTTATTTTCACTTTACGCTTTCTTGCAATTTTCAAAAGCTTCTACTCTCTTTCTCTCCCGAAACTCTCAACTTTTCTCTGCAACTTCTACCCACAACAATGGCACCAGTAGTAAAGATAATGTCCCAATCTGGGTTTGTCTATGAGAAAAAGAATTTCGTAGCTTTGGTGGAAAAGAATGAAGCCCACTCAGATTATCACAAGATGATGGACTTCATCAAAAACTGCAAACTGAGCTATGCAATGCTGGAAGCCCCAATGATTTACTGTGAGGTAGTTAAGGAAATGTGGACAACTGCTAAGTTCAACCCCACTGATATGACCATCTCTTTCTCTCTCAAAGGTAAGGATTACTGTATTAACTGTGATGATATACAGTCCTGTTTTAAATTACCTGAAAATAATGCCATGACACCACACACTGATAATGATGCATCTAGCATGTTAGATTCCATAGGCTATTCTCTTGATTCTACTAGTCTAGGCAGTATTAAGAAAAAAGGCCTTAGGAAAGAATGGAGTTTTCTCAAGTGATGCCTTTACCAAGGTTTTCTCTGGGAAAATTAGTAATTTTGATGTAATAACTTCATCTCTTGTTAATATGCTCTATATGCTGGTTTCTGATAGGTACTACAATTTTAGCAACTATGTTATGCTAGAATTGGGTACTAGGTTAGGTAACAAGGCTAATAGACCTCATAACATCTACTATGCTAGATTCTTTATGTTATTGGCTAACCATGTTGCTGAAGGTTTGGTCATAAATAATGAGAGTAATAAACTCAAATGCTGGGCACAAGAGAAGAGAGTCCTTGCAGACCTTTTAAGGATTAACCTCAACAGTAAGGTGCCATTGGTATACTTAACAATCATGGATGCACCTCAGGTAAGTGAGGTAAATACTTTTTCAACTTCTACTACTTCCAACCCCATCATTTCTTTGCCTTCAAGTGTGGCCATGGAATCTGTGTTAATGCCCCTACAGGTTCCTACCAAGGACGCCAAACCTAAAGTTTCAAAATCTAAGTCAAAGAAAGCCACCTCTGTTGTCTCTCAAAAGACAACTGTTGTAACACCTGCCATAAACCTTGAGGGGAGTGAACAGGGTGTTAGTGGTGAGGGAGAGGGGTGAACATCAAGAAAATCCCCAGAATAAGGTAGGATAGGTGAGTGGTACCCAAGCTAGCCAAACCACAGTTTCTCAAAAGACTGTGGTAGGTTGAAAAGGATTCAAACTCATCCCTAGTTGCATCGTCCCAAAAGGGTGCACCTATTGAAAATAGTCCCCAACCAGGGACACAAAACAAAAGAGGGAGGGACACTGAAGCCACACACTCACATGTAAAAGCCTTCATAAGAAGAAAGAAGGTCAAATCCCTAGTTTCAACACAGGGTGCACACACTACACAGATACAACCACCTGTATCTATGCCTTCACAAATTCAGCTTGATGTGACTCCAACAAATGTGGAGTCACAGTCCCATTCTCTCAAAATTGACACACACCAATCACCAAATTCTCCATCACCATCTCTGGATGTGGACATGATATTCACATCAATTCCTGATTCTCCCTCTTTACAACTCAGGGAGAAGCCCCACTCAAATACTGGTGATCATCATCTTTTAGATGATTTATTGGATCATCAGCCAATTCTTTCAGACTTAGTTGAAGAATCTGTGTCACCTAAATTAAGATCAATACACACAGATTCAACACTTATGTCACTTTCAATTTTTACTTATTTTCCTTCTTCAACGGATATTCCTCATCCGTTGACAAGTGGTTGTTCTTCAACGGATAAGCTTAACAGCAATTATCCGTTGATACCATCAGTTTCAACTTCAACGGATATTCCTTATTCGTTGATGGTCTCTACACAAACAACTGAATTAACTCCAAGTGTAGAAGACATGGTTACTATACAATCACTTCTAGGGTTGAGGGAAGGGAGTGAAAACTTGAGTGAGAGGCTGGGTTGCTCCCAGGAAAAAGGAGAGCTTGAGAGACTAAATATGCATGTTATTTCTTCCAGCATGACAAAAGAAAGTGAGAGGAGTGCCACCTTAGTAGGTGAAGGTGAGAGTGTGAGGAGTGTGAGCCAGGGGGAGCCCCATATGCAAGAAATGAGAGAAATTGAGAGAAAAGCAGGTACAGGAGATATAAGGGTGGATCCAGCCATTGCTAGTGAATCAATGATTGTGGATGATGCTGAAAAGGAAAGACAATTTCAGCAACATTACAAAGCTGTAATTGAGAACATTTCCTTGGATGCTGACACTTTTACTCATCCTGTGTCAGTCTATCAACTGTTGGCTACTCAGGGCAATGAGGAGGCAGAAAAGACTTTAAATCTAGTACATACTTCAGAATCTCTACAAAGGGATAAAGCTGTTGTCAATATGATGCCTTCTACAGCTGGTGAGCCATCTGAAGAATTTGGAGTAAATTCTAATGATGATGACTCTGATTCTTTTGATGGAAGCATGAACTTAGGGGGAGATGAAGGCCCAAGTTCTATTCCAGAGTTACCTGAATGGGCATTGACAAAGAAGTCTACACCAGGGCATTTCAATGTATCCTTAGTCAAACAAATCATGGCTATCCAAAAGGCAATTCAGGAAACTTCAAATGCTTGTACCAAGGCTATTCTTCAATCCCACTAAACTATAACAATTAAGATAGAATCTAAGTATGGATGAACTCAAGAAGGATATAGCTGACTTGAAGTCCTACAATACTGAGAAGCTGGATTCAATCATGCCCCTTGGTACCATACATGAACTGTTACTGAGACTGAGAAGAGAATCAGATGCTGAAAAGAAGATGGCCAAATTGGAGGAAAGAGTTCAAGTTATTGAAAACTCTATGGTCACCATTCTTCATAATCAACAGTCTCAGACTAGTCTTCTAATGCAACTGGCTAAAGCACAGGGGTTGACCCCTCTTCTTGATGATAACAAAAAGGGGGAGAATAAAGGGGAAGGGGAAGGGGAGCCATCTACACATATACAAATATCAAAAGTGCTAGTTCCAGCCATCACTACTTCTCCAACACTTCAAATCAAAGGAAAGCTTGATGGAATTGATCTAATCCAGCTAGCAGCAGCTGAGATGAAGGTGAAAGAGCAAAGGAGAAGAATTGATGAAAGGATGCAACAAGTGTTTGGCTCTACAACTACAAAATCCTTATCTGTGAAACATAGCACAAAAGTTGAGCCAATCATTATGGAGCACAAGCTAGTAAGGAGGAATAAGGTTGGAGAAACTTCTTTCAGGAACCTGAAGCCCATGGTACTCAAGCCAACCACTAGATTCAACAAGGACTCTACAAAGAACCCTCTAAGCTTTGATCAACTAAAAGAAGTGGATTTTCCTCTTCCAAAGCCTGATGAAGACAAAGTTTTGGGTGGTAACATCATAAAGCACAAAGAGACCAAGGATGTAGTGGAAAGAATGAATATGGCTATCATCTATAGAGAGGGAAAGAGTATCTGTGTGATACAAGGACATCCCAAATTCTCAATAGCCAAGAGGGAAGAAACCATGAGGTTAAAGGAAGAAGCTAAAAAGCTGAAGGCTGACAAAAGAGCACAAGCAAAGCTTGAAAAACAGCTAAAGTCAAGTCAAATTGAAGAAAAGAAGAAGATTGAAGACAAGAGTGAAGAAGATAAGACTGAAAACATAAATATGGATATGGGGAATATGGTTGGCGAGAGTGTGGAGGAAAGATGTGAGGAAAGAAAGGAATGGTAGAAAGGGAACAGAAAGAAGGTCAAGGAAAAAAGGAAGAGTGGAGATGACACTGAGGAAACCCAATCAAAATCTAAACCACTACCTTCTATTCCTGAACCTATTGTGGTTGATCCCAATATAAATATCCATGGTGAAACAATCATCCCTGAAGAGGAACCTATTGATTGGGATACCATTAAATTGCCTACCTTCTTAACTACTTCTCCACCACCAAAGAAACTGAAAAGAAAATCCAAATCAACACCTCCTCTAACCTCAAGTAAATTCACTCGGAAACATAAACCTAAGCCTAAGCCACAAGCCTCAAAGGATGATTATGTTCACATTTGTGACATAAAAGAACATACAGATATTGAACTCTTCCTGGATGAGCTGGAGGAAGTAAGGTGAATAAATGCCTATAGACAGCTACCATAAAGGCTAGTGTTCAAGTATAAAGGAAGTGTGGAAAGGACTTGGCCTCTTCAAATAATTCTAAGTGAGGGCTATTCTACCTTGATTAGAGTCTACTCAGCTATCAAAAGGGATACTGGCTTTACCAGGACTGCCAAAACTGAGATTCTCAACAAGATTGCCAGCATAAGGAAGAATTGGTGGGAGTCAAATTCCTTGCCTAGAACATTACTCATCCCTGAGCATGGAATTACAATTCATAAATCACCTCATTGGTTGATGGAGTTCAGAGACAATAAAGGAGTCAGAAGATTTTTCAGACTTGAAGACCAGCTTAAAATTGCTAGTAATGAAGCTCTCAAGGACATGCAATCTAAGTTGGATATCAGTGAAGAAGATGAAGCTGAATTATACAGACAACTCCAACTCCAAGTAGAGGAAAATGACAGGAGGCTAGGGAAGAAAGCAAGGGAACAAAGGAAAAGAAAATGATTTGCTCAGACTGAAGGAGCACCCTTGGAAACACTGTAAATCTTCAATTCTATCTCAGTACATACACTTTTGCAGCACTTTTGAATTTCTACTTGGTTTCAACTCATATATTTGTTAAGTGTTTTGTTATCATCAAGTTAACCCTGAATTTATGCCTACAATTCTAGTAGACATAAATAGGGGGAGATTGTTAGGAATATATGTATTAGTTTGATGATAAGTTAAACAAAACACTTAAGTAGAAATCTAGTATTTGTAGCCTCAACGGATTAGACCACTTTGGCTATCCGTTGATGAGTAGCTTTACTTAGAAATAAGTTTAGTATTGTAGCACATTTCAGTCTCTGTATTTAAGTTATAATTCTTAGAAGTTGTGGGAAAGTTATAAGTCATGTTGACTACTAGTGGATATACAAATAGGAGGGCTAATTGTAATATTTCATGCCTTGTAATTTTGTATAAATGAAGTAGTATCAACTAATAGATTAGAGGCCTTCAACGGAAGAGAAACAAAGTTTCAACGGATGTCTCTAAAGCTTCAATGGATAACATCCATCAACGGATGAGTGCATCAACGGATAAAGCTTCAACTGTTAAAGCATCAACGGATGTCACTAAAGCCATAAATGGATGAAAGCTTCAACGGATGCTCAGTTCCATAGCAGTTGATAGTGACAATTCATAAGCTGACAGAGGCACATGGGTTGACAGAGACAATTGGAATATGGTAGCCTCTTGGAGGAATCAAGAAAAAGCAGCATTTCCATTCTGGTGCAAACAAGGAAGTATTCAAAGATTCACAGATTATCTTAGATTGCATTAGATAGAGAAATGAAGAAGAAACATGTGAAGAACTATCTTATAATTGTATTTTATCTTTGTCTTCACTTGTAAACTTGGTGATATATAAACCAAGTTGCAGCTAGTAATTAGATGTGAATTTTCCAGAGTTGTTTAGAAAAACATAGAGAGAAAATCATCTAGTTTGTACTAGAAAGCAATTGTGATCAATTCTTTGTATCACAGATTTTCTAAAATACACATCTCTGGTGGAACAACAAATCCACCAGAAAAGTTTTTAAAGCCTTTGTGTTCTTTACATTTGTGTCTTGAATATACATCTGTCTGCACCTGCTCAAAGCAATTCACACACATCTGTTCATCATACACTCAGCTTTTGAAACTGCTCAAAACTTGAAAAAGTTTTGAGATTTACATTCAACCCCCCTTCTGTAAATCTCATTGTTAGTTCCTTGGGAATAACAATTTGTCTTAGACGTATATTATTTTTTTTAATCCAATTACAATTAAAAAAAAACAAATTGCAAAATATATATAATCCGGCTCCAAATAAAGAAAACGATAGCAATTGTATATTGGAAACTATTACAAATTTAGCATGGGAAGATGAGTGAACATATATAACAAAAGGACACATAATAATCTGTTAAAGTCGAAGGACCATTAGTAATGTGTATAGTGAGAATATTATGCCGTAAAATACAAAATTTAAAACTTAATAACAGAATATTAAGAAATTAAAAATCTTGAATAAATAGTAATATTTATAATCTGTAATAAGGGCATATTTAGTGAAATAAATTTTTTGTAAAAAAAACACGAATTGTCAACTTCTATGTTAAGATTGCAGCATATTGTTTTAACAAAGAATCGTAGTTTTTTTGTTATTCTTATATGGGCATAATATTGCGATGATATTATGGCGTAGAAAATAAAAGTTAAAACTTATTCTGCATATTAATTAGCTCGAAGTAATCAGTAGTAAGAGCATATAAATTCTCAAAAAAACTACAAAATATAGTTTACATCGAATCTTAAGGGAGGAGAATTTTAAGAGCCTGTCACTTAAATGCTGCTTTAACTTCCGTTCACATGGTTTGCTGACTATTGCGTGAGCCCGTAATGTTTATCCAGTGCGCACTCGAAGAGTAGCGGCTGCGGGATACCTACAATAAAAAGATATGTACAAAAATTTGATAACAATATTTTAGTTCAAAATAATTTGTTGATCATTAATTAATTGAAATATCTATGTTTATTTTAGATGTCTATTATTATTTTTAATCAAATTACACTTACAAAACATCTTATTGCAAAAGATATATAATCTGGCAAAGAATTAAAAAAATATCAATTTTATTATTAGCATGTGAAGATGAGTGAACATGTATAACAAAATGACACATAATACTCTATTACGAATTCTGATTATTTGAACTGTGTATTGTGAATATATAATGGCGTAAAATACAGAACTTAAAACTTAATAATATAATATTGAGAAATTAAGATTCTCGAATAAATAGTATTGTTTATAAGCCGTAATAAGGACATATTCAGTTAAATAAACTTATTGGGAAAAATAATTCACGAATTATTAACTTTTATGATAAGATTGTAGCATATTGTTCTAAAAATAATAAATATTTTTTTGTTGGTAGATAAATGATATTTACTTGCTCTTTTAAATGTTATTTTTAAATTTTTAACATATTCATAATTATGTAACTAAATTATGTAATCTTACTTAATATTCATAATTATGTAATAACTTATAATTCTTTTATTACAACTTTCCAACTAATTAAACACAAATCATAATTACACATAGAGATGCGTGCTAGTTAACTTTTTAGTGCTTCAATAGTTTTTGGTATTTTGATCAAAATAAACCCTTGCATGCAAAGCCCCATTCAAAGTGAATACTACAACTAAACCACAATCCAACATCGGCTGATAACTTTTCCATCGGATCATTCAACAGTTGTCATGGAGGTATGTTTCTACTCTATCCTTCAATTGGGAACTTGATGATTGAATATCAATATCCAATAGATGTTTACTGTCTTCGATTTGTTCAATCTTGCTCATGTTAATATACAAATATGTATAGTGAATAGCCTACATTTATGATTCTATGAAAATAGTTTTTAAGATTAGTTTAGGATTGACAATGTAATCTCGTGATAACATTGTGTATCGATTAATATTGGGTATTTTTTCATATAGTATTGTCATATTGTATGTTGACTTATATGGTGAAAAATCAATCTAATTCTTTTAACTATGTCGTTGGTAGTCTTAATCTGTTTTGGGTAACAGTGTATGTTGTGATTTTGGTTATATTGGTTTACTACTGGGACAGTCATTGTAGATATTCAACTCTGGTATATTGATTTGTAATAGTATATGCCATGATTGTACTAAGAGATGTTTAGCATTGTGGCTGGACTTTGCATCTGACCTGATTCACAGTATCAAGAGCTACTTCAATATTCTGTAATCTATTAACAAAATGATCACGCTTAGGATTAGAAGCAAAAAATACAATAACATTACAATTGTTGCATTGCACAGGTCTCGCTAATTTGCCAATTAGACTTAATAATTTGTTGTTACTAATTATACTTATGTATATTATTCCATCTCAGCAGTAAAACTGTGAGCCTGTTAACATTCCGAGCATTCATACTTGAGGTCGATGCCACAATGCAACCTCTCATGGATGAATTGGTATATAACTTACTCAATTGTCCCAATACATGTACTGACTATCATAATTGAGTAAATAAATAAGTATTTGCTTATGTCATTAGAAATTACTACTCTCCATTGTTTCTACATATGGTGAAAATCTTCCTGGTAATGGATTAATAATGCTACCAAATGGCCAATATCTACAATTCTCTTATGAGAAAAATAGGGAAAGCTTAACTGGAGTTGGGGAACTCAACAATTTGTTTAAAAAAGGCATTGGTTGTAAACTTCTTCTTTACTACAAAGGTGAAGGAAATTTCCGGGGTCACATTTTTGATAAGACGGGATGTGAAATAGAGTATATCATACCAGAAAATCCGAATTTCTATTTGGCCAAGCAAGGTAAAAGTTTAATCTAGTCTTCACTATATGGCTGAACATTGCATTATTTTAAGTCATGATTGTAATTATACTTTTTACAAACATGATCAGACAATGTTGCTGGAGCTGGATGGAAGATTTTAGTTGAAGCTAATGAAAATACAATCTATGATGGCTTAGTTGTAAGTTATTTTCTTATAAACTTGTAAAATGCTTTAATCGGGCAAAACTTTCTATTTACATACTTGAAATACATATGATAACTATGTTTTAACTTTTGATGCAGGATATTCCATATTCTTTCGTGGCACGCTTTGGAAAGCATATTCCCGATGTTGTTCTCTACTGTTTCCCTTTGGATACAGTGTTTACAGGTTATTTTTCCAAATATGACAAAAGGTTCTTTGGTCTCTATAAAATTCCAGCATATATTCAACTCAACCTGGGAGATTTTATTGTGTTCACCAACTGGGAAGCTAGTCGGTTTGATGCTGTCATTTTTGACAAATATGGAGTACAAAGGATGTTTGCACATCAAACCCCAAAGCCTGGTGAGAACTCTAATAATAGAAACTCTGTTATACAGTATTGTCATATTAATTGACGATCATTGCTGAACTTACATAAACTATTTTTTGGTTTATACTGAACTGATTGTTTACCTCCATTTAAATACACACATTTAAAGATACAAATGTTCTTTTTATTGATGCAGAAAACGTCCAGGGAAATTAGTTCGGGAATAATGGAATGGAGATGAATTCGATTGAAAACATTTCATGACCATGGTTACGTGTCTACCGATATTCCAGTGTCTTTAACTTATGCTTTCAACAAAGAAATGTAATATTGATACAGTCGCCAATTGTTTTGGCATGGATTTCACTTTAGGATGTATCATTGCAATCATGGCATTTGCCATGTTTGGTACTATTGAATTGTTATAATTTTTATAATTATCGACTGAAGATAATATTGTGCTTATGTATTAATTCCTTGGGTGATTCTATTAAGGTACTTACCTAATCATAGTATCAACTCATGGCCTATGAATTGCACATATGTACTTGCGGTTTAATGAAAGTGGATATAATAACCCACATGTAGATTTAAAAACTATGTGAGTTACACTTTTATTATAACTAATATCTCATGATACTCATAAAAACTATAGTTTCACAATGATGGTTTCAATGACCACAAATTTGGAGACTCGGGGATTTCGTAAGTTATTTGCTGTTATAAACTGACCACATCTAACAACTTTAAGGTTATCTTCCTATGGCATAATTGATTCTGGGCAAAATATGCCCAATTATGTATTCTGCCTAATTTGTAATTGTGGTTTTGACATCACAAAATCTATAACTATATAATTGTTATCTATATCATATCTTTATTTATTGTAACAAAATATTGTATGTCACAATCTATCTTGGACTACATACCAAATTAACTTCATTTACATGTTCAAAACACATATATTACAACACATTCTTCATCTTAGTTTGATCAACAGCAAACAATAATATTTCATTCAACATAAAGTCTAGAAATTATAAAACTTAAACTACCAAATGTTTCAATTTCGTACTAAATTCAATAAAACTGCAAAACATCAATCACAAACATCACCAAGCAAAATCTTGAACAAAAGTAACTGCACTTTGCAATGACCACAACCTGAATTCCATATGTGTGACATGGTTAAACGTTGATTATAAAATTCACCTTCTTCACGGTACTTCTCTTTCACAGTCAACTCACAAAGTGAATACCAAAGCTGTTCACCAAAAGGATTACCTTCAATTCTGTTTATCGGGTCTTTATTCCTTGCATTTGGACAAAATTTATAAAGAGGAAGCAAACTGTCTACATCTGATATGTACCAGTACATATCCTCAAGCAAATGAACAATGTCTAGTAACTTCGATTTAAGATCAACCATTCCAACAATATGAGACATTTCTTCAACAACCTAATCTTTTTCATATGGTCTGTACACGGCTCTAAAAAAGACAAAACTAAAATAAGATGGAAAATGATTACCGGAGAGAAAAGAGAGAGTACGAAGATTATGATCCACATTATTGTGCATGAAAAGCATCGAACCGAGTTATAAAATAATGTTTGCTCAACTTCAAGAGAAATGGCAAAACGAATAAATCCATGGAATTGGTCACGCCTAAATTCTAGATAATGATTATGGTACTGGTATAGAGCATCCCAATTGAACTTCTGCAACACCTCTTTAACTTGGATTCGGCTTGCTTTGGTGAAATAGGCCATCAACAACTTTCCAAACATGTGAAAGCTATCAAGATCGTATATTATGAATGCAAACAATATAGCCATAATATCAGTATCAATGCTGAAAATGTTAAAGTTTGCCATGATATAGTGAAGATAGTGATTTGGTAATGAAGCAGAATTACAATGATAACTGACTATGATAATGTCTAAATGCAACAGTTATATATGTAAATGTGGGCAAACTTGGAGTTCTCCAACTCTGTATAAATATAAAGTGGTTTATGTATTCCAATTAACTGCATTGAATGTGAAGAAAAACTTTTCACTTTCTACTCTACTTTAAAGAGTTATAACTTCAGAAATGTGTAATGATTAAATGGCAGTAAGTTGGATTATTGGAAAAGGGATTGGAAAATACTAACACATCATTATGACTTGTAATAATAAAAATAGTTGCCAAAATATTTTTGCCTTGTGGGAATAAACATAATCATGACTTTATTTGAATAACGTGTCAGTAACAAAATATAGCATTGTAGGTAATCGAAAAAAATAGGAATGGAGAATCCATGTAACATCAAATCAAATATATTTTCACATTCACATATTTACTAAGTACAATAATTATTTACATTGATATATAAAACCCATTTGTACATTATTTTTACATTTTTACATAAGGATTCAGTACTTATATATAATTAACAGGAACAAACACAAATAATTGAACATGCTTAGAAATTCACAACAACACCGTCTTGAACTGGTTCAGGGTTATCAATTTCAACATCTTGAAACCGGGCTTGTGGAGGGCCAATACCTAAATCCATATTAAGAAATTCTTGAATGTTGTCAACAGGTCGGTCCAATGTCTGCAAATCATGGAGATTTTGTCTACCAATAGATGCCAAGCATCTTGCAATAGAGTTCCTTTGGGGATGTACCAAATTAATTTCATAACAAATGTTAGGATCATTAAGACGTGAAAGGATAAATCTGAAAGTGCTCCTAGTATGTGGTGTTAATCCGTCCTCTCTGTAGTACTTGCATTCACGGTAAGCCTGGATATTATCAGTCTCAATGATAACACATTCATACTGGTCTTGATATGCTCTACGCATTCCTATCAAAACAGCCCATAAAGCATTATTCAGATTAGTTAGGCCTGGAATGGTGTCATATGTTAATCTAAGAAGAAAGCCATTTGAATCTCTTACAACAACGTCAATGCCATTTCTATTTTAGCCTTCAGGAGCATTCTGAACAAACTCACTGTGAATATTTATCTTGATCCAAACTTGAGTAGGGAATTCCCATACACGTTCAACATGTTACATGATTACCTGTTTTGTGTTTTTGGTATTCTTACTAAAATGTTTAAAGTCTCAACCATAATGACAGACTTCTATATATAAAAAAAGATATAAAGATGTGACTGTTTGGGAATGGATGTTGAGTTATATTTATAAAACAGTTTTTTTCCTTAATAACTAACTTCAAACAGTTATAACTATATAAGATTAACTACCTGTAACATATATAACTAAAAGCAGGAATCGAAAATTTGGTGTTCCTCTTAACATTGCATTAAACATTAAAAATGTGATTATCCAAAATTATGAATTAAACGACAAACAAAACCAAAGAGCAATCTTCATAGATTATAACATAAAAACAAACTTGAAGTTCACTGTGATAAAGAAATATCATAAATAAAAGCTTAGGAAATTGGATTGCAAGATCAAATGCCGCATCCATGCCACAAAACATATGCACTTCATCACTTCTCATGTAATGTTAGAGCATTTTAATGTAAGATACGCATACGTTAAGAGATTAAATAAAAACTATTATTACTATTTACCATTTTTATCTTCTTACTGACAGATTTGCAAGATCCAGGGGTTTTTGAACTCTCGGCCTGATCAAATGACTATAATGCAAACGTTTAGTCAATAATGTTTAATTATATTCCAAAATATGCAATAATCGTAATTTATGAAAAAATTCTCATACCTCTGACAAATCAAGGGTAGGGAAATCAACATGATTGGATGATTCAGAAGTCGACATGGCATACATGTTTGAATCATACATGTCTTGGGCCTTGATGATAAAATTTTCAGAAACATCTTTGGCTGCATGAACTTCAACAACAACAATAATTTCTTTCTCGTCCATGACATGCAGAAATGCAGGAAACACTTTAGCAACTACCTCTTCCTGTTTTGATAATTAAGTCATTAACATAATTGGTCTGTATTGCAAATAATTTATAATATGGAAACAAATTTTAAAAATGTAGATGATTGAACCTTTGTTTGCTTCAAATAAAGATGTGAAGCGGAACATCCTATGATCCGTTTCACAACACGATCCATGAGAAGAATGCTCCATGAGAACGAATGATCCACAACAACAGCCTTTACACTGAATCTGTGAGTGAAAAAAATTATTAAATAATTCAACATTTCCTAATCCAAAGAAATTGTACCAACTGAATGTTAAATATAAGAAATCATATGTGTCAATACCTTTTTTCAGCAACTGGAAAAGTGCGATTACATTTACTGCATTTAAATCTATTCCCAACTTCAACAACTTATAAATGACATTTGCTACATGAATATGAAAACCAAAGATGTCCTTCCTCCAACTTAGCAATTGTCAAACCACAATACAATTTCTTCTGCAAATGATAATTTTGAGGATAATGTTATAAATGAAAATTATATTGCATATAAATCTAAGATAATGCTCTAAAACTTTTGTCAAAAAAGAATTAACCTCAACACTGCCAGCAACATTGTCAACTAATGTTTTCAGATTTATAAACTCATAAGGAGAGGCCAATGTTAATGCATAGCTATTATCCGCATCATCCCTCGACGGCTTATAGCCTTCAAGTTCAAGCCTACACATTATATAATGTACATATCATATGCAATCTTGACAAAATATGGAAAAGGAGTAAATGTTTATAAGATTGTACCTGTTTCTCATCTCAAGTACACACTCATCATCAAGATTGAAGTACACTTTCGAGGATGCCAAGCTGCTGATTTGAAGCGTATCTAAAGTTTTAAAGCAATATGTATCTTACATAAAATGTAATTTAATATAACCGTGTATAACCTTACTGAAAAATTAGTATATAGCATAAAATACTAAAGATCAAACCGTTGTATGTTCCTAGCTTTACGCTTGTCAAGGTTACAATAACATTTTCCTCATGGTTATATTCCTCATATTGATCACTGACAACTTTCGCCATATCTCCCCATATACCAACCCTGTGCTTGTTGCTAAAATGTAATCAAGTAAACATTTAATTATTTATTGATCAAGGTCCCAAAATTGATAACGACGTAAAAATTAATAAAAAATTGTATGTTGAATTAAAAGAATAACCTTGCATCACAAATCTTGAATCGAACAATATCCCTATCTCCAAACTTAGTGGGGATTTTGCTTACTATAATAAAGTCTTCAACAACTCCAATTATATCTACAATATATAAACTCATGGATTGCAGTCAGAACTTTTATAATAATTGTTAATACAAATAATAATAAGCCAAATTGGAAAGTCGAAGTAACCTATAGCAAATTATGGATTCTCTTTATGACCATATTTTCTGGATTCATCCATCAAATCACCCAAATCCATAAATTTAAATTTATATTTTGGAATCATAACATAATTGGTGCATGGTTGGAAAGTGGTAGCATTTGTAAATCTTATAGATGTGTCTGTAGAAACAGGCTTTAAATTCCCAGAAGCATCCCTAACCATAAACGTGTCAATAATATAAACAGCTCCTTCAACAATATTCGTTCCAATAAGTTTCCAAGTATCAGCAAAAGCAAATGCATGAATATGAGTATTCTGCACATAGTATAAAGTGGAAAAGTATAATCATAAATATCCATTCTAAAAATGTAAACATAATCAATATAGAACGAAATCAACAGATTAGGTAGTTACATCATCATCAAGAAGAATGAGATTCCAGCCTTTCGTTATTCCTGATTCAGAAGACACAGTAGGCCACATTCTTGTAACTCTTGCCTTGATCTTCCAATCTGACCTAGACTTCTCAAGACTTAAAATGTGTTCAAACATGAGGGCTTCCATCTTTGAAAGATTCCGTGAAAATAATTTGTAATTTATATTAAACAGGATGATCTATTATTATAATTTAAAAGTCAAAACTCCTGAGAGAGCTTACATGTTCTATTCTTAATCGAGGTACTGAACTTAGAATATCACACAGACGTGGTGGTCTTTTTGTAGTCCATTACCCTACATTAACGGGAATGATAATTGATGGCATGCTGTTGAATGAAGTGCACGACAAACATATATTGCGAACTTGATCTTTCCCTTTTAATACGTGACATAAGGCCTGTAAAGGGATAATCCAATCAGCCTTTAACTGAATCATAAATATACACTTTGATTGGATAAATTATAAATTTATACGATGAGGATCAATGTGATTGGCTCAGTATCAAGTTAGTTAGATGGATTAGTGGGAACTAATTATACAGCTTTGTTATATACATGCCATTCTTTTTTATTATTTTTAAATACAATAAATTGTTTTTCCAAACGAAATGACATAAAATTATAATAATAAAATCAAATTCAACTGTTAAACAAATCACATACCATGAAATAAGGATTTCAAGTACAAAATACTCATGGTCAAACAATTACAATGAGTTAGTTAAATCAAATATTATCACAATTTAGGAAGGTTGTAGAAAACTTCTTCAAACACAACATTTGATGTTATATTTGTGCTTTTCCCATTATCGTCATCAAAAAGAATATGTAGTCCTTCTGGAGATGTAACACGGGATATTGCAACGTATAACTGACCATGAGAGAATACGGGTCGAGGAAGATATAATCCAACTATGTCCAATGATTGACCTTGGCTCTTGTTCACAGTCATGGAAAAACATATTTGGAGAGGAAATTGTGTTTTTTAAATTCAAATGGCCAATTTGTGTCTGTTGGGACCATATCGATTCTTGGAATTAGATGTTTCGTACCAACTTGAGATCCACAGAGAATTTGACATTCTATACTTTTTTTTTGCAGCCAGTAACTATCATCCTTGTACCATTGCATAGACCCATAATCTGATTTAAATTCCTCATCAACATAACAACAACTCCAACCTTTAGTTTAAACTCATGTTTAGGCATACATGGCATATTTATGGAGTTCAAATACTCAACTGGAAATGATGAATCAAAGTCACTATCGTCAACACCCCTGTCTTCAATTGAATCTTGGCTGAGATAAGTATGCATATTACCCGGAACTCTCTCAAGAATATGTACATTGATGTCATTAACTACAACTTTTGTTGGAGTCAAAATAGATCTCAATCTCAGATACTCCTGTGAATGCAAGTTATTCTGAAAATCTGGATATATAATGACAATTAGGGTTTTAATGGGACTTTTCAAGGGATTCTTGACAACATATTCATCAGGAACTACAAACTCAGTTTCAACATCTGCACGATGAGTATCAATGCATTCAACTTTTCCGTCTCCAATCTCAAGCTTCCATTTACTAAAGTCATCTATTACTTTATTTCTAGCTTCAGAATTATCAGAATGTAACCTCATGTTTCGAGTGAGAAGAAAGACCTTGCAAGATTTCCAAAGCCGAGATTTGTTAAATGATGCATTCACTATTTCAGCCCTTCCAGCCTTAGGCAGACCAGGTAATATCTGTCAAAAATTGCCTCCAAAAACAACTGTAATACCACCAAAGGGTCTTTTTCCTCAGTTCTACATCAACGGCAGCCATTATGTCTCGCAAGCTTCTGTCCACGGCTTCAAATGCATAGTGATGCTGCATTGGAGCTTCATCCTGTATCATAAGACTTGTGTGCTGCATCAACTCTGCAATGTTTGTACCATGTTTTATTCCAGCAATAGAACTCTGATCTAATTTAAGCGGTATTTTAAACCTAGAATGAGCTGTTCAGCCACCAGGAAGAAGTGTAGCAGCAATTCCTGAGCCTGCAACAGGAAGAACAATCTTTCCTTCTGATCAAAAACGTGAACAAAGAGTTTGCCAAAGAAACGTTTTACCGCATCCACCGCTCCCGTAAACAAAAAACATTCCACCTTTATTTCTGTTTACATTATCAACAACTGCATTATATACATCCAGCTGCCTTGAGTTCAAATTTTTATGTGCTTTGTCATGATTAAGTCTCAATTCTTCTTTATTGTAGCTAGTTTCCTCAATAATGAGACGATTGACAAAAGTATGGAAAAATTGTTCGTCAGGAAATGGCATCATATGAAAATCTCTTAAGGACTTACCAATATCATTTAACAACTTTTCAATTTCTGCACAAAAAAATTGTTAAATGTTCCGACATCTAAATAAAAATAATACTACAAAGTAAGAAACGTATTATGTATTTAATACTGATCACATACCTGCTAAAGCATAGTTCTGGATTTCATACTCGGACAGTGTTAAATGAATGTTATCTGAAATCTTACGCCTAATATAAAGAACATCGTCTGACAATGCTGGCCAGTGTTTCTCCCATAGTGCAAGCGGATCAGACACTGAACAATATGCCAGTATGTTAACAAACATAGCCTGAATTTGGGTTGGCATAGCTGAGAATGCATTTTCTTCCAAAGCATCATGCCATTGCTTGTCATTATTCAACAGACCAAGAGCACCACATGCTTCCTTAAATGTATCATATGTAGTTCCATCAATAGTGCGCAACTGAGAGAAAGATAAAGCACCTTTACATCTAAGTAACAACATTCGAAGATACAATAATTCACCAGTTTTTGCATGAACCTCTGCTAACCTCCCAACCATATCACCTCTTTGTCCAAGCTTCTATTTAGCAGTTTTCTATATCCATGTAAATTGGGTGGGAAAGTCAGAATACGTAAAATTTCGAGCTTGTGGAAATTCACTGTTAGCTACAAACCAAGCCTCTAGTTTACTTTTTTTAGAAGTCGCGTTATTGCACACATTCTCCAAATCTGCAGAACTCTGAAAATTCAGGTACTTCTGACCGGGCAAATCTATTGGTAAGCATTCAACACTTGGGGAACGATGGTGAATGTCAAACCCAAAAATCCTCCACGATGCCTCAGATGCACAAACATATCTACCATCAAGAAAATTCTTTACCTCATCCAAATTCTTCACGGATCTTGCAGTTTGTTCACTCCCTGATTTGTTACTTTTCTTCTTCAACAACATTGTAGCAGTGTCATGACCCTTTAAACAGTACTTGAAGAGATATTTCAACGATCTTGAACTGTTGCAAATTTACAGATTTATATGACACTGAAACCGCAACAAAAGATCTCGATTGTATGGAACTACATATTGATTGTCAAGGTTGATCCCTTTTTTGTTGATGACTCTACCAGTGTTACTCCTCCGATAAACAAGAAAACCACAATCGTCAAAATAGGTATTACCATTAAACCTGCAAAATAAAACATTACAGGCGTCGAGACTAATATTAAAATAGACTTATTACAGAACATATGTATCATTCTATTTATTCACACCTCTTTGGGAAATGACGCATGCATTTTCCTTTAACCATACATGGAGATGTGTATAAGTCTTTACCACAGGGTCCATGCATCATGTAGTTTTTAACAGCTTCATATGCTATTGGATCAGAATTCTTATATGGTATTTCAGCAGAAACCAACTGGTCAACCTTTTTAATAGAATTAGGTCTGCTTTCAGGGCTCATCCAGATTAGCATATGCACGTGTGGCAAACCACGCTTCTGGAATTCAATTACATGCATAACTGTGCAAAACATTAGTAAAGAAAATATTAAATCTATGCATGTGTGTAGATATGATTAAAAAAATTAAATGTAAATTTGTCGGTATCCAGTAAAATAAATTTACCTCCTATACACTTTCCAAAGTACTTCTTCTTTTTAATCAAATCTAATAGTTGATCAAGCTTCAGTTTAAACACGCGAGAAACAATATTTGGTGCATCAACATGATCAACATTGGGCAACAATTTAAGCATTTCTTGTATCTCTGGCCACTCTGAGTTGCAAGTCATGGTGAGAAATAAGGATGAATGACCAATTGCACGACATATTGCCAAGGAATCCTTAAAGTATTAAGACATGTATCGTTGGGATCCAGTGAATAAAGCAGGCAGTATAACAGCTTTTCCAACATGCATTGGATCATGGTCTCCTTTACTGAGAGCATCACGCACATAATTATACAAATCAATACGGATGGTAGTTTGATGCGTTCAAACCCAGTCTAATCTATATTGTTCAATGGCAGCAAACTGATTCCACAACATATTGTTGTCACAAATGTCCAGCAAGGTGTGGCGTTAAACCTAAATTAATGAGATGATGGTGAGAATATGCACATAGCCATTATGTATTTTATATTCTAATCATATTGCATACTTCTAATAAATACCTTCAGAAGTGCGTATCATAATCTTGTAACAATAATACTCTCTTAGTGAAACATGCCGCCTCTGTGTTGAGTCAAGATCAAGGTATTCATCATCTAAATTCTCTATTTCAGAATATTTATTGCTTATCAGAGGTATACGTTTATGATAACCCTCGGTTCCCCAAGGAAACAGTAGTGGATATTGCAACTGCATGAAATTTGGATCTGTTTCATATATCCTCTTCAATCCTTCTTGTTTGGAATTCACAACCGTGTCTCTAAAACCACCGGTATCCGTATCATCACTAACAATGAAAGCAGCAACTTCATCAGATGGAGTAATATGGTTTGGTCTATCGCTAGAAGATTGGGATGATATGAGGACTAACTTAAACTCATCCAGCTCTTCATTTTCAAATCGATTCTGAGCCATGCGAAAAGCTTTGATTAACTCATTGTTCTTGTCTAATATACCTAAAAGTTCCTCGACAATATCTGGATCAACATTGTCAGAAGCACCTCACATTGTATTGATTCTAATTTCAACCTCATTCTGCGTGTCGTATATGTAGAGCTGGCAGAATTTGGGTGAAGATCCATCTAATTGTACTAAACTCCCAACCAAATGATAGTTTTGACCTTATAAGGGAAAATAATACGGAGAGCTACCTCTGTTTATTGAGTTATCAATCTTACCACCGATGGAAGTGAATTGGAACATGCAGTTGTACACTCTTATGTACTGTTTAAAATGCCTCGATTTCTCACCACCAAGTAACAAAGAAGCTAGTGGTTCTGGTGGCGGCCTTTCTTTTGGAAAATGTATCTGACCATTATGACAACACATAGAAAATGTGGGCTCTTTACGCGGACATGATTTATTATTACGCTCTTCGTTCCACATAGTAGCACCACATTTATTGCACAACTTTGACGGAGGACCAAGATCCATATATCCACGCCACAAATTCTGATTCAGTATTACCTCTTCCATGTCATCATGATACATATCATCAATTCCAACATCTGAATCACTTGACTCTGAATCCACAAATTCAACCATATTGTCAAAATCTGATATCAAATTCCACTTTTCTGGATATACTTGTTCTTTATCCTTTCCTTTATTCTTTCTTGACTTCAGTTCATGGGGATTATGAAAACTTGTATGTAAAGGAGACGTCGCAGGTTGACTCATTTATCCATGTTCAAATATTTTATTAGACTTTGACAATGCATCACCATTATTCATAGAGGATGTACCACTGTCTTTTTCCCATCACTGCTGAAGAGTGAACAAATACTTCAGCATACAAATCAGTGAATGGTAATAAAGGGATCAATTTTTATAAATTCGCATATCAGGAAACATGTAATAACAAAACGTACACATGGGATCTGTAGAAATCTTCTCAATATTAGGTCTTTTTCCTATCACTACTGAAGAGTGAACAAATACTTCAGCATACAAATCAGTGAATGGTAATAATGGGATCAATCCCAGCAAGGTATAATTTTTTATAAATTCGCATATCAAGAAACATGTAATAACAAAACGTACAAATGGGATCTGTATAAATCTTCTCAATATTAGGGCCACGTACCCTGCATTTCTTAGCTGCAACAAAATACACAAATGGATTTTTAATTATTTTCATAATAGTAAAAACATGAAATCTTATAAATGAACATGCATAATCATGTATTAATGTGCATCACACAAAACTTACGTTGTGGTATTGTCTTCCTATTATCAACATTAGGACCACGTAATCTACATTTCTTAGCTGCAGCAAGAAATAACAATGGATTCTTATTGGTCGTAACAGCAAATAAAACATAAAGTATTACAAATTTTATAAATTAGAAATTTCATAAACTGATTAATAGGTAACACACATGATTCTTCTGAAGGCGTAATCTTTTTTTCTTGGTTATTCGTTGAAACACTGTTATTAATAGCTAAAATATTCTCAATATTGCGACCACGTACTCTACGTTTCACAACTGTAACAAACAACATAATATAATATTAGCAATTTAGTAAACGCAACAGAGCATACAAAAATCTTTATTTCAGTATAAAGTTATAATATAACGTACACGGCAAATTGGTAATATCTGATAGTGTAGCAGGTTGATCCATGCGCTAGCAATTGGAGTGTTATTCTCTTCAACTGTAATCACTGAAATAGGTGATATTTTGTACACTGACAGGCGTGCTATTTGATCCACCAAGAGGTCTCAAACCCATACTTCCGCTCATACGGTTCAAATCTACAACACAAAAAATAGAATAAATAGTCATATAAACATTCCCACTTCTGCACTTTACATTGGTAAAAAAAATCGAAATACATGTGAAGGAAGTCCGGGTGGTTCTATTAGACGAAACATCAGCAACAAAATTAGATGGATTGTGTGGAATGGAATCACGCAATACATTTGTATTACTATTGAATAATGGATGTAAAGGAGACCTAAATCCTACTACAAAATGCATATGAATCATGAGTTCCCAACATTCACTAATATAACAGATAATAAACAAATATAATGGAAAACATACCAGATGATAATGCAGAACCTGGTGACTGTGTATTCGAGACTGTAACATTTGGACTCTGATTTTCTTTTTCAACACGTATGTTTCTACATTTCACAACTGATTCAATGAGACGAATATAAGAACATGTGTTAGGTCACACAACACTGTAGAAGGGGGTTGAATACAGTGTAGAATACAATCAAATCAATTTAAAGCATAAGTAACAGAAAATAGATGTATTCGATATAATAAACTCTGTTACAATGGAATTGTTCTCTCTCAGTGATGAACAAAAATCACGAGAGCTGCTAGGTTACAATTGTATGATCTTCTCGATGATCGTAACGCCTATAGAGTAAACCTATGTCTGTGTTTATATAGACACACAGTTACAAGATAACTTCTAATTGATATAGAATATAATTATGTCTCCTAAAATATATCAACCAGATATCTTATATAATTCTTCTAGTCCTCTAACTCTTTCCATGCATATCTTCTTCTTGTATTAGTCTCGATCTTCTTTCCTGTAAATCAGCTTCCTTCCTTAACTGTAGTCCTCCAGTACTTAAGTTCTGATATTCATCTTCTGATATTATCTTCTGATAATCTAAGTCCTGATATCCTTAAGTCCTGACTTCCAGTAAGTCCTGATTCCAGTAAGAACTAATATTTCCTGTTAGTTAAGATCTAAAAACTAAATATGAAACATATTAGACATGACATCTCAAATATATCCAACAACATGAACTAGATTACAATCTACATACAAAATGTAAGAGGAAGAATGATATTCACCATTAGACTCAGAAACAGGAAAACTTGTGATAGCCTGGAACAGAGAAGATTGTGATTTGAGCCATGATCTGATGAATCTTAGCTATGAATCAAACGTTTCAACCCTACAGACAAAAACATAAAACCATTCAAAATCATATAACACTTAACGTGCATGATAGTTTACAGTTATTCATGATGAAATCAAACCTAAAAGTGATTCCAGTAAGAACTGATATTTCCTGTTAGTTAAGATCTAAAAACTAAACATGAAACATATTAGACATGACATCTCAAATATATCCAATAATCTCCCCCAACTTGTAAATTATGCAAGAATATACAAGTTAATAGATTTGATGATGTCAAAAACATTTAAGTTCAAATGCAATAAGAGTTTAATTAGACTATTAATTATAACTTACAAAACATCCAGCTTTACCAACATCATTGAATCAATCTGAATCCATAATGATTCTTAACAAAATCATTTATCAGATTATCTTCAGCTTTCTTCAGAACTTTAGCTAATTGTGCTTTGACCTGCATCAGTTCTTCTTCCTTACCATCATCAATTTGATAAATAGATGTTCTGAGAGCTTGAATGGATGTTCTTTCAAGTCCATCACCAAGTCTGATAACCTTAGGATGTGAAGAGTTTTCATTATAACATAAGCATTTTCCTTTCAGAATAACTTCCACCTTAGCAGAATTCTTCAGCATAGGAATTTCTCTTCCATCACCTTCAGTAATCATTGGACTGTAATGAGAAGTCTTTGTACCAGAGATTCTGAATAGATCTCTTATAGCCTTCAAAATATATTCTGACCATCTTCTTGTAACATCATATTTTACTTCCAGAAGATAGTGAATATGTTGAAGTTCTCTTATAGACTTCTTTAATACATCAGTATCAGCTAATCTATAAGTCCTTCCATCATTGAGAAATAAGATCAATTTCTCTTTTAGATTCTCCTTATCATGAGCATCTAGTACAACTTGAGCAGACAACACCTTGTCAAGGTGCCTTTGTTTGATTTGTTCATATTGTTTGTCTGTCAATATGAAAGGATCTTTTAGAGTAACCTCTATATCTTCTCTTCAGTCAGAACCTAATCCAGCTCTATCTCTAGGTTGCTTGGCTTTCAACCCAAATATAGCAAGTTGATTAATCATGAGATTGGATTTTAGTTCAACTGGAGTAGCTTTCTTCCATAACAGCTTCTTCTTATCAGCAATTGTCATTTTACCCAAATCAACTTGAGCATTGTCAGTAGTTGATGTCTTGATAGCTTGATCAGAATTTGTTGTTTCTTCTGTACCTTCCTGTCCTTTATTCTGAACAACAACTTGAGCAGTGTCAGAGGTTGTTTTAGAATCTTCATCTATCTTTCTTCTTTTCAGAATTTGAACAGTTTCATCTTCAACAAGATTATCATCAGTTACTTGAACCATTTTACACACTGGTTTCATTAGATCTTGAGAAGTTTTCAAGTCCAGTGACTTGGTTGGTTCATAAATTTTTCCTTTCCCTTTGTCTTTGGGATCACTCTCAGTCTGTGATCTAGTCTTGAACTTTGAAGTTTCAGAATTTGACTTTTCCTTGATCACAATGCCTTTTTCCTTAGGCCTTGGAGGTTTCTTTGCATCAGAAGCTTTAGACTTAGGATTTGTCTTCTCAACAGCAAATCTAGCTTCTTCCTCCTTGAGAGTTTCTAAATCCATTCCTGGATTGTGTTTCAGAAATAATCTTCTTGTTATCTCATCATCAAGTGTCTGGATTTTAGGATCTTTGTAATACACAGTAGTCTGCTTCCCCTTTAACTTCAGAGTTTGCAAAAACTTCTGAGAGTCTTCAGATCCTGACTTAATCAGAATATCAGAACCTGACATCAGACTTTGCTTATCTCCACTTGACTTCAATCTTTGAGCATTCACAGCATCAGAACTTGACTTGTTTTGAATAGAAGATTTTCTTTGAACTTTTCTTTGACCTCTACTCTTTTCAAAGTTTCCCTGGTCATCACCTTCATCATCCTTTTTCTTCAGTTCTTGAGTAGGTGAGCATTTGGACTTAACTACCTTCTCCCCCTTTTTGGCATCATCA
The DNA here is from genome assembly GCF_009905375.1 of Apium graveolens. NCBI lineage: Eukaryota > Viridiplantae > Streptophyta > Magnoliopsida > Apiales > Apiaceae > Apium > Apium graveolens. The sequence continues at coordinate 94,790,966 of NC_133649.1, forward strand.
GGAAGTAAGAGAAAAAGAAGAAGTTCAACTGAAGATTGGATTTCATCCAATTGAGCTTTCTAAGAAGCTTGATTAGCCAGAACCTCAGCAATTTGGGCATGTTGCTTCTGTTGAGTTTTCTCAATGGTTGCAACTTTTTCAGAAATAGGTCTGATATACCTGTTCTTGTCAAGCTTGATCTGTAGATTGAACTTATCAGCTTGCTCCCTGAGTGTATCAACCTTTTCATGAGTAGAAGTATGTAGACCTTGAAGATGTTTTATAGACTAGAGCTGTGATCTTGAGTTGTGTCTTGAAATCAGCATTTGTGAGCAACTCATCAGCTTTTGCAATATGCTCTGTCAAAATTTTAGAACATGGAATAAAATCTGATTCATTCCACTTCTTGGTCCACTCAACACCTCTGTGAGTATCCTCCCAAGGAATAGGTGCTTCCTTTTCAACAAATTTCTTCACCAATTCTTCCTTGCCCAGAGTAGGTACTGGAGTCTCAACAGAAACACTGTCATTAGAACTTGAGGAAGACTCATTATGTTCTGATAGCTCAATAGTGTGTGAAGCAACTGGAGATTCAGGAATAACATCATCTAAATTCTGATCAGCAGAATTTATCTCCAGAGCTGGTGTCTTTGATGTAGATGGAGCTTCCAGATAAAGAACTTCAGGTATATTCAAATTATGAATATCTATTTCAAAATTATCAGTTTGTTCTTTAGCATCATTTGTAGCTTTAATAGGAGAGACAGGAGGGGTAACAGCTGTGTCATTAGCAGTGTCTTTGGCTTGAGCTTGAAGGGCTTCAATGATAATTGGTTCTTGTAAGATCAGAGATTCATGATCCCCTTCCTCAGCTTCTTCAGTATCTTCTGATATAGCCTTAGCCAAATACCTCCTAGCCTTTATTTTCTTCAATCTCCTTGCCAATGAAGGAGTTGCTTCAGCAGCATCAGAATTTACAGATTTCCTTTTCAAAGTATCAAAACTTTGAGCTGCTTTCTCTTTCTAAGAAGTAACATTCTCAGCTTCAATTATCACAGGTTCAGATGCATGAACTCGTGCTTCAATTATTTCCTCTTCACTCTCAGACTCATCTCTGAGAATCATCTTCCTTCTCTTTTGTGGAGGTTGAGGAACAGACTTTGTCCTCTTAGAAGTTTTGGAGGATAAAGGTCTGGTTGTTTGTGCTGATGGTTGAGAAGTCTGAGGTGTTTGTGTAGAGATGGTAGGTGTTGATGGTTGAGGTTCTGATGGTTGGACATTAGGATATAATGCAATGTATTTAACTGGATCATAGATTATTAAGACTTGTTTGACAGATAAAGGAACTCAGAGGGGTCTTAACACAGTCTTCTTATTATCAGTGGATAATAAGTCATTAAAAGCTCTTTTAGCTAGTCTGAATGATGGAATTAATTCACTAGCTGATTGAGGCTTATCATCACAATAAAAACTATAAATAAGCTGACAGAATCTAGCAAAATAAACAGTATTTCTGTCTTATGTCATCCTATCCCCAATGAAACCTAAGACAACACTTGCATAATCAAAATCAGTTTAATTAATGAGAGCATACCTGATTTGTTGACTGAATATGGGGATTGCATTGAAGTTAGAACATTTGTTTGCAAAAGCCTTGGTAATGCAGTCAAAGAAGAAACTCAATTCCCTCCTTATGTAAGGTCTCTTCAATTTACCCAGCTTTGCCAATGTCTTTTCATACCCAAGATTGGCCATCATATTTTGAAGAACTGGCTCCTCAACAGTAGAGTAAACGCAGTTCTCAGGCAGCTGCTGTGCTTGTCGAACCGTGGCTAATGTCACGACATGCTCATCCTCCCCTGATGAAAAGATAATACTTGGGGACCCTTGAGCACCACCATCATCATATACTCCACTTCTCCAGAACTCCAGCACTTAAGTTCCAGAGACTGCATCAGGTTGGATTAGAGCGTACCCAATATCAGAATTAGCTAGAAAATCCTGAATGAAGTGAAGTTCTGATGGAGCTTCAGCCTTGCTAAGAATGGCGGAGTAGTTGTTAGGAACAAACTTAGCTCCATTGAAAATTACGTCTTTTCGGTACCATCTCTGTAAGAAATTAAGTGAGAAAGAGAGTGTTTGCAAAGTGTTTATTAAAAGTCCTAAAAGAAAATGCTTCAGAGAATATTAGATCGAGAGAGAAAGTAAAAGAGATTAAGAATAGAAAAGTAAGTAAAAGTTTAGAAAATCTTTTAACTCCCATATATATACTTTCTCCACTCAACAGTTATATTTTTTGAAACATGGGATACACTTTACACCTGGCACCGTGTGAACAGTCAATAAACGGTTAGAGCAGGAGTTAATGAGCACGTAAAATAAGCAATAATTACCGTACACATGCAGTATTTCAGGACATACACGTTAACCACTAACCTATAATGATTGTGACTATTTTTTATCTCACCCAAATTCATTCTGATTTAAATATGACTGTTTCATATTTTACCACAAATAAGTTAAGTAAAGAAAAATGCCACGTAAGCATCAAAGATTCCATCAGGATTTAATATCAGAACTTAACTTATATCATATTTTAACAGTCATAAGAACATGGCTTCTGTACTCAAAAAGTGAATATCTTTTTCTGTGATTCTTCATACAAATACTGACTTGTTTTCTTCAGAGTTTAATCATCAGAACTTCCATCAGAACCTGTCCTCAGAATTTATGCAAATGACACTTAACTGTTTGTCAAAAACAACTTAATCACCACAGTAATTTTCATCATTCATATGGAGTGAAAGTGTATGCGTTCTGCAAAATATCAGATAAAGATTAAAGTCTGATCAACTTCAGTACATCTTATAAATAAGGCATAACTCAGAAAAATGCTTAAAATTTGTCATCAATCATGATGTCTACTATAGAACAAATTTATGCATGAGTCCACCTCAACTGTTTGTGCTCATTTTATGCATCTTTTGAAATTCCTTTTTACAGTGGCTTCTCAGTGTAAGTGAGTCACGACTGCTTATCAGAATTTATGTTGTTAGCAGAGTATTTCTCCAGTAATCATAGAGTGTGAAAAGTCACCAAGAAATTTTTTGCTTTTCTAATGCATATTACTTAATACCAGTAATGCACTTGGGTCTTCCCTTCCACATTTTTACTCTAGATCTCAAAGGAGTACCTGACTTCTATTCTTTTCTTTTCTTTTGATAAGTGAGGCTTACCAGGCACTTAGTTCATTCTTAACATTTACTGACATCAGAATTTGACAGATTAGAAATAAGAATCTAGTCTGTGACTTAGTAATAAGATACACAAAGTAAACTTGACAAAGCTAAATATCAGAATATGCTTGTGTTAATGAGTTTCCACATAAACAACTAATTCAAACATGGGATTTCTAGTATGTTAAAGACTACTAGGTTAGCATCTAGCACAGTTATCCTCATTGGATTGAATAGCCACAAAACATTCAAAACACTTATCAGAGTATATAAATCCACATCATATAACAATCAGCATTTAATAATTTTCAAATTAAGCACAGATTACATATAGATAATATAATTTGTAAACACTGATCATAAAGTTTGATGCATGATAACAAAAACTAAGCAGATTTAGAGAAAGAACCTGAAACCATTCCAAGTTCATTTACCAATCTTATAAAAGTAGCTTCACATAGTGGTTTTGTGAAGATATCTGCTAGCTGTTGATCTGTTGGAACAAAATGCAATTCCACTATACCTTCATCCACATGTTCCCTAATGAAATGGTACCTAATGCTGATGTGCTTTGTCATTGAGTGTTGAACTGGATTACCTATCATAGCAATAGCACTTTGATTATCACAGTAAATAGGGATTTTAGAAAATTCTAACCCATAATCCGGTAACTGATTCTTCATCCAAAGAATCTTTGCACAACAGCTTCCTGAAGCAATATATTCTGCTTCTGCAGTTGATGTGGAAATTGACTTTTATTTCTTGCTAAACCAAGAAACCAATCTGCCTCCAAGAAATTGGCAGCTTCCACTAGTCCTTTTTCTGTCTATTTTGCATCCTGCAAAATCTGCATATGAGTAACCAATTAGCTTAAAATCTGATTCCCTAGGATACCACAATCCTAGATCAGCTGTACCTTTAAGGTACTTGAAAATTCTTTTCACATCTAATAAGTGAGGTTCTCTTGGATCAGCCTGAAATCTTGCCAGAAAGACAGGTAGCATACATGATATCAGGTGTTACTTGCAGTTAGATAGAGTAAGGAGCCAATCATACCTCTGTAGTTAGTAATATCTATTGATTTACCAGTATCCTTATCTAACTTGGTTGCAGTGGCCATGGGAGTGGATGCAGTTGAACAATCTTGCATTCCAAATTTCTTCAGTAAATTTCTGGTATACTTGGATTGACAGATAAAAGTGCCTTCTTCAGTTTGCTTGACTTGAAGGCCCAGATAATAGCTGAGTTCTCCCATCATACTCATTTAATATCTTGACTGCATTAGCTTTGCAAACTTCTCCCAAAGTTTGGAATTAGTAGAACCAAATATGATATCATCAACATATATCTGCACCAAAAATAAGTCATTTCCATGGTTGAGGTAGACTAAAGTCTTGTCAATTGTGCCTCTGTGAAATCCACTTTCCAGAAGGATTTGAGCTAAAGTCTCATACCATGCTCTTGGAGCTTGCTTAAGGCCATCAAGTGCTTTGTCAAGCCTGTAGACATGATTGGGAAATTTAGGATCTACAAAGCCTGGAGGTTGTTCAACATATACCTCTTCTTCAATTCACCATTGAGAAAAGCACTTTTCACATCCATTTGAAAGATTTTAAACTTCTTGTGAGCACCATAAGCCAAAAAGATCCTTATGGCTTCTAATCTAGTAACTGAGGCAAATGTTTCATCATAATCAATACCCTCTTGTAGAGAGTAGCCTTTAGCAACCAGTCTTGCTTTATTCCTTGTAATTATGCCATCACTGTCAGTTTTATTTCTGAACACTCATTTTGTACCAACAACTGATTTGTTCTTTGGTCTTGGCACTAGGGTCCAGAATTTATTTCTTTCAAATTCATTTAACTCTTCCTGCATTGCTTGCACCCAATCAGCATCTTGAAGAGCTTCTTCCACTTTCTTTGGTTTAGTCTGAGATAGAAAAGAATGATAGAGACATTCATTTGAAGTTACAGTTCTAGTTCTGACACCTGCTTCAGGATCTCCAATGATTAAATCAGGTGTATGTGCTTTAGTCCACTTTCTTGCAGATGGAAGTTGATCTGTAGAACTGGATCCTCCCCCATGATCCATGTTGTCTCCATCAGCATTTTCTGATGCTCCCCCTGTAGTTATGCTCTCTAAGACTTCAAAATTTGAATTTGATTTTTCAGGAGTTGAAGAATCAGAGCTTCCAAAATTATCAGAATTTGGCTCATCAGAACTAGATGAATCTGAACTTGAAGAGCCAGTGACAGGATCTGATGCTTCTCGAGAGTCTTGAGATGTGGTAGGTTCTTCAGCTTGCTCCCCCTGGACAGGTGCATTTTCCTTTGGAGTTATTACCACAGTTTCAACGACATAAGAACTTAATCCATCAGAACTTACAGGATCAGGATTTAAGTCATCAGAATTTCCAGAATCAGAATTTAAATCTTCAATCTCAAATCTCAGCTGATCATGATCATCGAAATCTTCAAGTCCAGTAATCCTCTTATCATCAAAAGAGACATTGATAGATTCTATGACAACTCTTGTTCTTAAATTGTAGACTCTGAAGGCTTTTGTGGAAAGTGGATATCCAACAAAAATTCCTTCATCAGCTTTTAGATCAAATTTTGATAGCTGTTCAGGATGAGTCTTAAGAACAAAACACTTGCAACCAAATACATGAAAGTTTTCAGATTTGGCTTCTTTTTCTTCACCATCTCATATAGTGTTTTTCCATACTTGTTTATAAGTATAGTATTTTGTGTAAAACAAGCAGTCTGCACAGCTTCAGCCCAAAAATAGGTTGGTAGCTTTGCTTCATCAAGCATTGTTCATGTAGCTTCAATGAGAGTCATGTTCTTTCTTTCTACAACTCCATTTTGCTGTGGAGTTCCAGGTGCAGAAAATTCCTGTTTGATTCCATGATCTTTGCAGAACTCCTCCATGATTGAATTCTTGAACTCAGTGCCATTATCACTCCTTATTATTTTCACAGAATCTCTGATCAATTTATCCAGCTGTTTGACATGATCAGTTAGAGTAGATGTTGTTTCAGTCTTCTTGTGCAAGAAATACACCCAAGTGTATCTTGTGAACTCATCCACTATAACCATAGCATATTTCTTCTTTGCAATAGACATGACATTGACTGGACCAAATAGATCAACATGCAGTAGGTGATAAGGCTCAAGAATTGATGACTCAGTTTTGCTCTTGAAAGAAGATTTTTTTTTTCTTTTTTTTGCCTTCTAACATGAATCACAAAGGCCATCTTTTTCGGAGTTGAATCGGGATCAGGAGAAAATACTGTTTTTGGCAGTCCTCTCACAAGATCTTTCTTTACAAGCTCATTTATATTGTTGAAATTTAAATGTGAGAGTTTCTTATGCCAATTCCATCTTTCTTCAATTGATGCTCTACTCAACAAACAGATTGCAGAACCATCAGTACTTGTTGAAAGTCTGGCTTCATAAATGTTAGCATGCCCGTATCCTTTCAGAACCACTTTGCCTGTTGAATTACTTATAAGTTCACAGTATTCTTCAAAGAAATCCACATGATAACCTTTGTCACAGATTTGACTTATACTCAACAGATTGTGTTTAAGTCCTGAGACAAGAGCTACTTTTTCAATGATGACATTCCCAAGATTGATCTTGCCATATCCCGGAGTTTTTCCAGTGTTGCCATCTCCATAAGAAACTTCTGGGCCAGCTTTCTCCACTAAAATCTGATAGCATGGCTTTATTTCCAGTCATATATCCTGAACATCCATTGTCCAGAACTAGGATGTTCTTCCTGTTGCCCTGCAATCACAAAGACCACTAATGATTAGTTTTAAGGACCCAGACTTGCTTAGATCCTTTTGGCCTTTTTAAGTTTGTTAACATTTGCAGCGGATTTAACATCAGAGTTTATGCTAACATTTTTCTTATCAGTATTAACAGTATCAGACTTTGCATCATACTTTACACTAGAAGGAATTAAAGCAACTTTCTTCAAAGAAGGTTTTATCTGATAATAATCATAGTACAAACTATGATATTCCTTGCAAGTATAAATGGAATGCCATGTACTACCATAATGAAAACAATGATTTTGTGGCTTAAACCTAACATACTGACTCTTAACTCCTGACTTAGAGAGTAAGGAGTTTATATTCTTATTCTTCCTGCAAAAAGAAGCCGGATGGTTAGAGTTTCCATAGTTATAGCATTTCTTTCTAGGAGCATTAGGAACAGGCATATAATTATTGCTTTTATTCACTCATTCCTTTCCATTCCTATTTTTCCTAGCTACCTTTACCTTGTTTACACTGGTAATCTCTTTTAGCTTATGTTTAAGCTGCTTCTTTGTCATTAAGCCTATGTTAACTTCAGTTGGTTTATCATGTTCTAATTTGTCAGAAGTTGACTCTGCTATCACTTCTGTCTCAGTATCTTTCATCTTTTCAGAATCAGACTTTATAGTTTTAGCTACAAATTTAATAGGATTTACCTTTGTCTTAGTAGTCTGTTTAACAATAATTGGCTTAACGTGTTCAGTTCTTTTTTCACTTTTCTCATCTCCATAACCTAAGCCCTCTTTCCATGTCCCACTACTTAGTATATTCTGAGTTGTTCTTCCAGAGTTAGTCCAAGTCCTGATAATCTCTCTCTCATTTTCTAACTCAGTTTTTAGAGATTTATTCATTTTTAGCACTTCATCTCTAACATAGAAAGCATCATCTCTATCCTTCTGAGTTTGATGGAACATAACTAACTCTTTTCTAAATAATGATTCCTCTTTTTAAAAGCAAGATTTTCAGAAGTTAATCTTTCACATGTTAAAGTTTGATCTCTATAGCTAATAAACATGGTTTTAAGATATAATCTCAACTCAGTAATATCATCAGTATGAAAGGCATAAGTTGTTTAAGGTACCTTTAACTCAGCAGCATCAGAACTGCTATCAGCATATGCCATCAAGGCATAGTTCTCCTCATCTTCAGAATCCGAAGTATATGTCCAGCTTTTCTTCTTTGTGACAAGTCCTTGCCTTTGTCACTCTTTCCTTTCTTGAAGTCTAGAGATATGTGGCCTTTCTCACCACAGTTGTAGCATTTGACATTTGAGTAATCTCCTCTGTCAGAATTTCCTCCTTTGCCTTCAGATTTTCTGAAGCCCTTCTTATCAGAACTTCTACCTTTCCTTGAAAACTTCTTTCCCCTTCTGAATTTCATGTAGGCTATCTTTGTGATACCCTTCACCATAAGAGCACACAGCTTCATCATCTCTTCATCAGCATCTACTTCAGGTAGACTTTCATGTTTCTGAATTATCATCATCAAAACTTGATGATTCTGAATCAGACTTTATGATGAGAGCTTTTCCTTTTCCTTTCTTTGAGACAGCCACTTTGGGGGATTCCTCCTCAGCATTAAGAGCAATTAGTTCTTGACTTTCTCCCATGTCTCTTGCTTCTTTGATCCATCTCAAGTTCATAAGTCTTGAGCATTCCATAAATTTCATCAAGAGTAGTTTCATCAAGAGAATAGTTATCTCTTATAATAGTAGCTTTCAAATCCCAACTTTCAGGAAGAGCTAAATGGAATTTTAGATTTGAATCTTCAATGTCATATTCCTTGTCCACCAGTGACAGATCATTCAAGAGTTTGACAAACCTGTCATATAAGTCAGTTAATGACTCATCACTTTTTGAGTCAAAGTTCTCATACTCTTGAGTAAGTATAGTCCTCCTATTTTTCTTGATTGCATCAGTTCCCTGACACCTTATCTCCAAAGCATCCCATATCTCCTTTGCAGTCTTGCATTGAATTACCCTATTTGACATGACATTATCAATGGCACTATGCAGAAAATGCCTTACCTTTGCATCCTTGGTAATAGATGAGATATCTTCAGCTGTGTATTCACTTTTCTCCTTTGGTATGGTCTTTGTTGGCTGATCAGCAACTACAACAGAGAGCTTGGTTGGCTTATGCGGTCCTTCATAAATTATGTCAAGGTATTCTGGATCTGTAGCTTCCAGAAACATAGCCATCTTCACTTTCCATATGGGATACTCAGAAGGTCTCAGCATGGGAACCCTGATAGTCTCATATCGACTATGGGTTTGAGTTTTTGGAGTTTCTTCAGTTTTGGCGGGCTTGGTTGGATTTTCTGCTTCTTCAGACATGATTATTTTGGATCTTTACTGTATGTGTGTTAATAGATGAGCTCTGATACCACTTGTTAGGTCACACAACACTGTAGAAGGGGGTTGAATACAGTGTAGAATACAATCAAATCGATTTAAAGCATAAGTAACAGAAAACAGATGTATTCGATATAATAAACTCTGTTACAATGGAACTGTTCTCTCTCAGTGATGAACAAAAATCACGAGAGCTGCTAGGTTACAATTGTATAATCTTCTCGATGATCTTAACTCTTATAGAGTAAACCTATGTTTGTGTTTATATAGACACACAGTTACAAGATAACTTCTAATTGATATAGAATATAATTATGTCTCCTAAAATATATCAACCAGATATCTTATATAATTCTTCTAGTCCTCTAACTCTTTCCATGCATATCTTCTTCTTGTATTAGTCTCGATCTTCTTTCCTGTAAATCAGCTTCCTTCCTTAACTGTTAGTCCTCCAGTACTTAAGTTCTGATATTATCTTCTGATAATCTAAGTCCTGATATCCTTAAGTCCTGACTTCCAGTAAGTCCCGATTCCAATAAGAACTAATATTTCCTGTTAGTTAAGATCTAAAAACTAAACATGAAACATATTAGATATGACATCTCAAATATATCCAACAACATGAATTAGATTACAATCTACATACAAAATGTAAGAGGAAGAATGATATTCACCATTAGACTCAGAAACAGGAAAACTTGTGATAGCCTGGAACAGAGAAGATTGATTTGAGCCCTGATCTGATGAATCTTAGCTATGAATCAAAAGTTTCAACCCTACAGACAAAAACATAAAACCATTCAAAATCATATAACACTTAACGTGCATGATAGTTTACAGTTATTCATGATGAAATCAAACCTAAAAGGGATGTCCTTGCAGAGTCTGAGCCTTCCAGGGAGCGTGAATCCATGCTTGATAGGAGATCGGCGGAGCAAAATCGTTGGATTGAGAAGAACAGCAGAGGAAACCTATTAATCAGTAACTACATTTAGCACCGGTTTGAGAGAAAAAAAAATCAAAAAAATTTGAATGTACTAATCAGTTGCTACAATTAGGGGGTGTAGTTGTATAATAGGTTAGTTTGTATATGGGTTATAAAATATTTAAAACTTAAAAGATCCATGGATATGTGTATAATATAATGTTTTATGTGTAAAAAAATTAAATGGGTCATGGATAGTGGGTCATGGGTAAATTCATGGGTAAATTTAGTGGGTAAATTCTAAATGGGCATTAGTAGCCTTTAAGATAATATAGCTTTAACCAAAATAGCCATTCTGAAAAAAGTGGCCAATTTTAGCCGATTGAATACTCCACTGTCAGTGGAGTATCCCAATTTGTATAAGATACTCCACTGGTAGTTGGGTATTTCATATATGGGATACTCCACTGACAGTTGGGTATCTCATATAAAGTGAATACTCCACTGACAGTTGGGTATCCCATCGGCTAAAGTTGGTCAACTTTTTAGAAATTGGTCATTTTTGTTAATTTTGGGTAAAAATATGTAATAACCCCAATTTTTGGAAATTTTTGTAACCCTTATGAATAGTGATTTTGTTGATTATGCGGATTAAGAAAACTTTGCATGTCACACTAGGTAGGGGTTCTTTTAGTGATATTCTGAGATCTTATTAGTACTCTATATGGTATATAAGTGTATGTAAAGATCGTCAGAATCCAAATTCGAACACTTTGATTTTTCCCAAAAATCCACCACATACAGAAAGAATTGAGTATAAGGTAACATGATAAAAAGGATTTAAATTCAAGGATTTTAAGAGAGGATCATAAAAAGGAATATAAAATATTGAGAAAGGTTTAGGGGAACCCAAGTAATAAGATCCCAGATATGATCCCTCAAACGATTAGCAAGAACGAATGATAAACGAGTCATAAAACAATTAAACGACAAGTAATGCAAGAGAGATTAGTGCAAGGATTAAGGATGATAACCAAGCAATTAAGCAAGGATTAGCATAAGAAGATGCTCCCACCACCAAGTCATGACAAGTGGCAAAAGATGAAGTCATGCTTAGTCATACTCCACTCACTTTAATCAACCAACAAATCATCCAAATATCCCATTCACTTCATTTTCCACCACAAACACATTCAACAAAGAAAATACTCTCCCAAGAACATCTACTCTCGGCTTCTTCATCATTTCAAGGAGAAAAATTCCAAAAATTCAAGATTCTAGCCTTGTTAATTTGCAAGGTAATTACCCAAGGTCCCTTATGATTAGATAAGCATATCCTAGGAGTTTAAACTTCTATTTCTTCATGAATCTCTTCTAATAAATCAAGGAAGAAGATGATTGAATAGTGTTTTCAAGATTACTAACTTTATTTTCTTTGATTTCCTTTAAGATCCATGCATTCCTAAGCTATCTCAAGGCTTCTTAAGGCTTCCTAGCTACTCTAATCACTCCAAGGAAGGTATAACCCCTCCAAACCCTAACTTTACTTTGAGTATTAGTTTTGGTTTTGTTTGTTATAGTTCATGAAAGCATGATTCATGTATATTAAGAGTTTAGTTGAATTTGTAATGAGTTTGAGTTGTAGATCTTGGTTATTGGTTAATGAACCTTAAGTATAGTTAGTAGCTCTTGTTGTGGTTGAATAAGTTGGATAAAACATGAGGTTATGGACTGCTTTAGTAGTACTAGGATGAAGTTTGGTTGTATGGTTGGTTGTGGGTTGATTTGTGGATTAATTGGAGTAGTTTAAACTTTGGTAATCACGTAAATATAGTCGTCGTAATGCCCGATTTACCTTAGACTGTTTTTGTTCTTAAATTCAGTACCCTTGAACTCACTGTAAGATTCTGACCATTGCCATTTTTAGATAGTTCATGTTACGAGCTTCGTTTTGATATGTGGTTCACTTGAATCCGATGTACGGTTTAGGAGAAACGACCGTTTTAAGTAACGGCATTTCGCGGATGAACCATTTCCCCTCGCCTTACTTTGAAACCTTGGTTAAGGTCCTTAAATGACTATTTGGAGCATGAAATAATTATTTAAGGTTAAAGGATCAGTTGGTAGGGTATTCGCGAAAGCGTCGCCTTAAAATTTATAGCAGTTAATTTATTAAAAATGGTGGAGCCGAGGGTGCTCGAGCCACTTATGTGAATCGTTAAGCGACCGTAAGCGAACGTTAGAGTCTAATTAGTTAAAGTCTAGTTTCTTAAGCGACTTTGGTTTAATTCCAACTTATATGTTGTTTATAGGTTACCAGACTCGCCCCAGGCCTTTTACCACCCCCAGTCGCTCAGGCAAGTTTTCTACCCGTATGACTGTTGTTGTGATGTATAAATGTATATGCATTATCTTGTGATAAGTGCATGGTTATTATTAGCAAAGTCTTGCGATATATTGGAGCATGTGATATGATATTTATATGCATGCATGTTTCGTAATCTTGATATCTAATTGTTGATTCAAATGCTTATAAGTTGCATAATACCTATGTTAGAGATAAGCAGTAGTTGCGTATACCCTTAGTATAGGGGACCCAAAGGTGAACATTTTCTAAACTGGGAGTCGATGTTCTCGAGTATAATATATATATTTATATATATATAGATATAGTTTTCAAACCTATTAATCGAATAAGGTTTATTCGATAACTTTATTTTATTTAATGAATATTCATTCGAGGACTTATGACTCCGCTTATTTTATTTAATGAATATTCTTTTGAATATTCATTTCGAGGACTTATGACTCCGCTTATTTTATTTAATGAATATTATTTTGAATATTCATTCGAGGAAATTATGACTCCGCTTCTTTTATTAAATAATATTATTTATTTTAATAAAGAATAATGTTTCGATAATCAAACCTATTTTTGATTATTCAAATAAAGATCGTACTTTCGTATAAATATATCTTTGGTTATTTATTATTCATTTCAAGTATGGGTTTTAAAACTTCTACTTCAATTATTTTTATAAAGATTATCCTTATGGGAATATTATTTAAATAATAATATTCAGATAATTTCTAACATAGCGGGACTGATTTATTTCATTAAATCAGCATTACTCCAAACATTCTTAAAAATGTTTTCGAGTCTTCAAAATGATTTTAATAGTTAGAGCGGATCCCAAACTCTCGTTTTCAAATTTAAGATCTTCCTTTCGAAGGGGATTTAAATACTCGCTTAAAAATTGAGGGATCCGGCTCTATGGAGTATTTTATATTCGCAACGAGGTTGCTGTTTTGATAAATGAATTGATTACTTATCCAACGTTCGGGAAGTAAGTCCATCTAATTGAGTCGGCATAAGCGACAGGCCGGGGTACGGTCTATCAAAGTGTAAGTGCCTGGGTGGCAGTCCATCAACGCGTAAGAGGCCGGGTGGCGGTCCAGCACAAGGTCCTAATGCGGCCAGGGTGATGACCGGTGGGGGATTCATCCATCTACTAGTAGAAAAGGTTACTTATTGGTATCTTTGCCTGATCAGCAAGATATCGGGTTTATGCCAAAATTCTTTCTTTCCAAATTTATTGGATATTATAACTCTGTTCATACTTTACATGACAGAGGTTTTTAGGAAATGTATGAGATATATATATATATATGGATATATATCGGGACTTAATGAAGTATCTCGTAACTTCATTTCATTCAATAATATTTCAAAGATTGAATCTATTCAAGTCTTATCTTGTAGTCTCATCTGTGTGATGAACTTTTGAAACTAATTATAACTTGAACGGTGGTAGTTCAAGTAGTATTCGGAAAAGATATAAGTATATTGGAGTATCTTGTAACTTCATCTTTTAACTTATATCTAGTAAATGATTATCTTATGTATGATGAAGATTTTCAAAAAAACGTTGAAACAAGGTTAGATATATGAGAACACCTTGCGACGATATTTTTATACAGTTATAAACTGGAACTATATGTACATTATGCATGGAAGAGGACTTCCAAGATTTGAAAAGTATATATACATATATACAGAATATTTTGTGACTTGGTCGCGTTAAGATATCAAACTTGGTTCATATCTGCTTGACCAAGACTTTCATGAGTACTATGATGAGAATGCTCATATATTGTTAATCATTATACATATTATTTTGGTGGGCTGGTTGCTCGCCCTTGCTTTCTTCTTTCATCACACAACAACAGATAGAAAAGATGAACAGGACCAAGCTTCCAATTCGCAAGCGGTTAGGAAACGTTCCGCCATTTTCTGGAAGCGTTGATGCCGCTGTAACTGAGGTAGGAATTACCAATAGGCTAGGCTTCCAACTTTTGATGCACCAAACTTATGTATCTATATGAATTGTAATAATGGCAAGGAAATGTAAATTTATTCAGAAACCCTTTTGAGGTATAATGACTTATAATTGTGGAATAAAATGACTTGTGTTATTTTTGGTATTCATCTCTGAGACTATAACTTGTGGTGTGTGTGTGTATATTGTAGGGTCACAGTACGCAGTGGTTGGTTGTTTATTAAGATTAAGAGTTGTTAAGGAAATTGGAACTCGTGACAACCCGGATCCCCGACCCCGGATTTGGGGGTGTTACAGAAATGGTATCAGAGCCAAGCATTATAAACCTCAGAGATGATGTGACGTTAAAATAATAAGTTCACTAAGATAATAAGAACTCTTGCCAAGTTCATAGTCGGACTACCTAACGTAGTACTGACAGTTAAAACCCTTATGGGAACCCTTATAAATATCGTGATAGTAACATAGTTCGTTATCATATAGGGCAGCGGGGCACCGAACCCTGAGGTTCAGGAGTATCAGCATGAGGATATTTTATTACATGTTGGAGATCAAATTGTGAATCTAATAGAGTACCCTAACGAGGGACCGGATGAGATTCATATTGGGAATGTTGCAGTTGAGGATGTTATCCCAGGAGGGTTTGCTGCTGACGAAGATCTCGTGGAGGGTCCTGACGAGAATAAAGAGAGGACCGCTGAGGAATTGATGACCGTAGTCAGGGCGACTACTAGAGCTAGAATGGCCGCGAGGGTGGCGCTAGAGGATGAAGAGTTACCAAAGGTACAGAGGATAATGAGGGCAGAAGGAGTGGGGCCTTCCACGGTACCAATTATACCAGTATCAGACCCTCTTCCAGAGGTTCCTATAGACATCCATGAGGTTCCACCAATTCCTGTTCCCTCCCCTGTACAGAGCCCAACACCTACTGAGGAAATGCCCCCTTTATCTCTGCATCATTATCACCTGATACCGTGCTTGGTTATCCATTTGGATCTACTGGGTCTGCACCACCTGCATCCCATGGACTGCTAGATGCTGCCACTCAAGCTTCTCTTATCGCCAATTATCATATGACTTTGGGTGGCCTGTCTGAGGCCCGTAATGTTAGAAGTGATTTGTTGGGCCGACTTATTGCTCCAAGAATTGAGGGCGGGGTACTTCCGACAGGATTAGCTTATAGCATGGAAAGGATTGAGGCTACCACCCGAATTACAGCTAGAGGCCATCTTGAGGGTCAGATTGATCCAGCTCTACTTGCGACTATCTTAGACTTCATCATCGCCTTAATGGAGCAGGTTAGGGATGTCGTGCGTGCCCGCATTTCTTGATCCGTAATAGTGTGCAGAGTCTGAGCAATCAGACAAGGATTTCATGTAGCACCGCTTTTAGGAGGATTAGCCTAAGTTATGAATGATTATTTTTTAATGACTAGATGATTCTCTGTGGTAGTACTTTTGGGATAGAAGTGATCAGGCCAAATGATGTAATTCTCTTTCATGTGTTCAGTTGTTGTACCCTCGAACAAATGGTTATGTATATATTTGTTCCTTTCAGTTCAGATCAGTTTGTTTGTGATGAGTTCATATTGTTAATTGCACTATTAGCACTTAAGAGTGTCATGAAGTTTATAGAACTTGAGAATTCATAATTTACGATCATGTAAGGACTGAACGAGGGAAAGAATTAAGCAAAGTAAGTAAGACAAATATAAAGAGATTCCAAAAATTCTTCCAAGCATTATGCCCCCACTGAAGAATAAGATTTGGGGCAAACCCTGAATGTGATAATCAGGGAGGTCGCAATTAAGATATAAGGGACCCTGAACATAATGAAGTGGAAAATGAGGATTTTAAAATATAGGATGACCCCGATTATGGGGAGTAGGAAGAAATATTTTAGACTGAGAAAATATAAGTCGAGCAAGGAAGGGAGCACCAAGACGGTACTCCTATACGAAAATTCATGGACCTGTCTAAACGGAACTTAGACTTTTACCCCCAAACACCACCCTGAGGAAACAATGTAGTGGGAAATTCTTTCAGGACCTTTAAGTCGCTAAGCTCTCAGAGTTCCAAGGAACAAGTTGACCCAATCGAGGCAAGATCATGGCTAAAGGAAATAGAGGAATAATTTGAGATTCTAAATGATTGACGAAGCGCAAAAGACTGTTTTTGTCACTTATCTTCCTAAGAGAGTGGCCACCCGCTGGTGGAAGGCTAAGGAAGATAGAGAGATGGTGTAAAAGCTTTAGAGCCAGAACAAAGGCGGACGAGTATGATGAATTATGAATCTAAGTTGTAAAAGTTGTAAAGATTCGTTCTGAGGACAAGAATCCCAGAACGACGGGATGTTTGAAGTCAATGATTAGTGGGTTCATGAAATGATTGTAAGAGAAAGGAAAATAAAGGGAGACTGAAGTGGAAAGAAATAAAAAGGCAATACAGTTTGAGGAATGATAAGGGAGTTGGGTATGAGGAAACCCTAATGACTTGTAGCAATAGAAATAGAAAAGTATATAATTGTCAGGATGAGGGTGATTCACTATGAGTTAAAGTTGATGGTTGCAGGTATAAGAGATACATATATTTTATTCCCTTTAAGTTGAGAGGATTCGAGGAAACCTTGAGATAGTTCAAAGGATAAATAATGAGACGCGGATAGACAGAGGAGACAAGAAAGTAAGAAATTAGGAAATTGGATAAAGGAAGTAACCTTCAAAAATGTGAAGTGTATGTAACACCTGTGACTTGATACCCAAAAGGGAGACACCAAGTACAAAAGATATCCCAACATTGAGATGACTATTGAGATAAACAACAAAAGTAAAAGAGGATTTGGTAAAAAGAAGTTCACGTTGAACATGACCAATATCTTCCAGAACATCCATGTTATCATTACCAAATCAGGAAAGAAAAGTGGATAACCGTTATTGTCTTTGGGAGGCCATAAAGATTGACCTAATTTTGGATAAGGATATTATTATGAAATTTGGTATAGAATATCGAGGTGGAAATAATTGAATAAGATACCTTATCAGGGATATGTGACTTGATTAATCCATGGAATGATATAAGTACCTTTTTAAAGGTGGAATTAAGGATATAACATCAATAACTTGAGATGAACCATGGGGGAATGCATAAAGGTTGACATTTCACCCTTAATAGGGACATTATGAGTTTGGGTAATACGGAATGAAGGATTAAGGCAATAACAACCTTTAAGGATTAGTGGAGAAATTTTTCAGAAGTACATAGATAATAGTTCTAATATTAGTAAATGGTATTTTGATATGCCCTGTAGCTAGGGAATACAGGAGAGACGATTCAAGGATAATCTTAGAGGTTTTACAAGGAGAAAGGTAATTTTCAAGTTCTCAAGAATAGAAATTTTGATAAAGGAAATATGGCGTAATTATAATAATGTCAAGTGGGCACGTGTTAAACCATAAGAAGTATAGATTGAACCAATGGAGGTCAGAATTGTTAAATCAAGAAGGACCCAAGATAAAAGATGTCTTAAGTATGATCGAGAGTCAGCCATGACAATGTTCACATCTAAAGACCGAGGCAATAACTTATGGAAAAATGGTAAAAAAAAATTCCTCACCAAAGCTTAAGGAAGAGCGTTTTCACACAAGCAGTATTTTGAAATAAGGTAGAAAATTTAGTTGAAGGTGGTTAAAATGACATTGATTATAAGGAACTATTACTATTAGGAAAGGCCAATGAGGTGGCCGACACTTTGAGTGTAAGAAGACAATTATCGGCGCTCGTGCCATAGGAATACAGTGACGATGGTTAAAGCCGGGAAGGTTGTATTATGGTTTGAAAGATTGACATTCCTTCTGATGATTGTGCGATACTCAACCGTAATAGTAGTTTGGTAAAGATTTAATTCATGTAATCGTTGTGAGCGGGCTATCTATCTTAGAAGGTCCTATCTTGAGAATAAGCCAGGACCATGTTTCAAAAAGGGCTAAATGAACCTTTGAGCTTCATGTCTCCTAATATAGACATATGATTAAGAATGGTATTAACCTGTTATCATTGCTTTTATTGAAACTCTTCTGCAATTTTATCTGCTTCATGTCATATGTACGCCAAGTTCAGGAGTGTTCTTCATGAATCATGGAATGGCGATTATGTTTCCTCTCTAGAAGATTTCGGTACGACAGGAATGGACTCCGTATGATTAACTATTAAGATCCAAGGAAAATGAATGACTATAGTAGGTCTGTGGTGGACTATAGTAATGCATTAACGATTCTTTGAATAATGAGCCGATTACAACCATGAGAGTTGTATTAGAATGGATGTTGAGATTGAGTACCACTAATCGGGTCGTGGTGATGTATAATTTATCATTGATAGACTAATTAAGTCGATTATCTACCTATTGAATATTTATTCCTTCTTATCAATAGAGGGTCGTATTACTATACGAGGAAGGTTGGGATGCAAGTATAGAATTCTAATAATGATGATGTCTAGAATGAAATCCCAGATTCGATTTTCGATGTCGAGGGAGTTTCAAAGGTGATTGTTTATAAGCTCGAGCAAGAGCATGGGACCATAGAATGATGGACGGAATAGTAGATATTCAGGAGCGTGAAATGCGATGTTATAATACTTGATGTTGATATATATACATATATATTTTGTTCTCCTATGACAAACCTCTATAGTTCAGAGGTAGATTCCAAGCCAGATATTTTGTGGCAGTATATTTTTACATATATACAATTCTCTTCAGTTCGTTCTTTTTTTTTCTTTTCATTGCATGTAAGCTGAGAAGAACAACCCTTCCAGAAGGGGAGGTATTGCCGAATGACTATCTATCTGTGTGATAGAAGCCTAGTAGGATACCATATGTTGTTTAATTGCTTGTCAAGTACTAAAGGCTGGCCACCTTCTGTACTAACTATGCAATAGAACAAGTGTTCATGATCACTAGTGATCTCTCAATAAATTCTTTTACTTCTATACGAAGGACCGAGCTTTCGAAGATGGAGGCAGCTAGAGATGAAGTGGTACCAAGTACGATGGTATTCCGATTCTAACGCGTTCGTGATACTAAGGTTGACGCGATTAGTAAAAGGTTATAAAACTCTAGCGAGTAAAGGTATATCTAGAATAGTATTATGTACGGAAGATAGTAACGATTACGAACTGGAAAAGAATGGGTATTGAGAAGAAAAAGTTATAATGCTAGAAGCTATGATGAGAGTCTGTGCAATAAACTTGAAAGAATTTGGAATGATTACTTAACGCGGATTGAGTTTTCTTACGATAATAGATCATATGTCATTATCAAGATGTCGCCTTATGAGATTTTTGAGGGAAGACAATGTCGATCTCCCTTATGTTAGGATGAAGTTGTAGAGCGCAAGATGCTCGGACCAGCAGTAGTCCAAAGGACCAAGGATATAATAGATCTAATCAGAGGACGGCTGGTAGTAGCCCAATATGGACATAAGAAGTATGTTGATTTGACACGAAAGGACAAAGAATAGGAAGTAGGGGACCTAGTGCTGTTATAGGTATTCCCTTGAAAAGGATGGATGAGGTTCGGAAAGAAAGGAAAGCTAAGCCCATGAATTGTTGGACCCTTGGATATATTAAGACGTATTGGGAAGTTAGCATATGAGCTAGCCCTACCCCCGAACATGTAGCAAGTTCATAACGTGTTCCACGTATCAATGTTAAGGAAGTATAATTCAGATGCCAGACAAATAGGGGCGTATGAGCGCATAGACATGCAACCAGACGTAATCTATGTGGAGCAACCAGGAAGGGTTATAGATCGAAAAGGGACAAGTGCTTCGGAGAAGGGTTATCAAACTAGTCAGAGTTGGTGGTAGAACCACAAGGTGGGAAAATTGACTTGAGAGTTAGAAAGTGCAATGCTAAGAAAGTCTCCCTATTCATTTTTATCTGATTCCGGGACGGAATCCTTTAAGGAGGGGAGACTGTAATAACCCCAATTTTTGGAAATTTTTGTAACCCTTATGAGTTGTGATTTTGCTGATTATGCTGATTAAGAAAACTTTGCATGTCACACTAGGTAGGGGTTCTTTTAGTGATATTCTGAGATCTTATTAGTACTCTATATGGTATATAAGTGTATGTAAAGATCGTCAGAATCCAAATTCGAACACTTTGATTTTTCCCGAAAATCCACCAGATACATAAAGAATTGAGTATAAGGTAACATGATAAAAAGGATTTAAATTCAAGGATTTTAAGAGAGGATCATAAAAAGGAATATAAAATATTGAGAAAGGTTTAGGGGAACCCAAGTAATAAGATCCCGGATATGATCCCTCAAACGATTAGCAAGAATGAACGATAAACGAGTCATAAAACAATTAAATGACAAGTAATGCAAGAGAGATTAGTGCAAGGATTAAAGATGATAACCAAGCAATTAAGCAAGGATTAGCATAAGAAGAAGCTCCCATCACCAAGTGATGACAAGTGGCAAAAGATGAAGTCACCAAGATGATGTCATGCTTAGTCATACTCCACTCACTTTAATCAACCACCAAATCATCCAAATATCCCATTCACTTCATTTTCCACCACAAACACATTCAACAAAGAAAATACTCTCCAAAGAACATCTACTCTCGGCTTCTTCATCATTTCAAGGAGAAAAATTCCAAAAATCAAGATTCTAGCCTTATTAATTTGCAAGGTAATTACCTAAGGTCCCTTATGATTAGATAAGCATATCCTAGGAGTTTAAGCTTCTATTTCTTAATGAATCTCTTCCAATAAATCAAGGAAGAAGATGATGAATAGTATTTTCAAGATTACTAACTTTATTTTATTGATTTCCTTTAAGATCCAAGCATTCCTAAGCTATCTCAAGGCTTCTTAGCTACTATAATCACTCCAAGGAAGGTATAACCCCTCCAAACCCTAACTTTACTTTGAGTATTAGGTTTGGTTTTGTTTTTTATAGTTCATGAAAGCATGATTCATGTATATTTAGAGTTTGGTTGAATTTGTAATGAGTTTGAGTTGTAGATCTTGGTTATTGGTTAATGAACAATAAGTATAGTTAGTAACTCTTGTTGTGGTTGAATAAGTTGGATAAAACATGAGGTTATGAACTGCTTTAGTAGGACTTGGATGAAGTTTGGTTGTATGGTTGGTTGTGGGTTGATTTGTGGAATGATTGGAGTAGTTTAAACTTTGGTAATCACGTAAACATAGCCGTCGTAATGCCCGATTTACCTTAGACTATTTTTGTTCTTAACTTCAGGACCCGTGAACTCACTGTAAGATTCTGACCATTGCCATATCAACCCGTTTGTTATCACATACTGCTTTTGTTTTAGATAGTTCATGTTACGAGCTTCATTTTGATATGTGGTTCGCTTGAATCCGATGTACGGTTTAGGAGAAACGACCGTTTTAAGTAACGGCGTATCGCGGACGAACCATTTCCCCTCGCCTTACTTTGAAACCTTGGTTAAGGTCCTTAAATGACTATTTGGAGCATGAAATAATTATGTAAGGTTAAAGGGTCAGTTGGTAGGGTATTCGCGAAAGCATCGCCTTAAAATTCTTAGCGGTTAATTTATTAAAAATGGTGGAGCCGAGGGTGCTCGAGCGACTTATGTGAATCGTTAAGCAACCTTAAGCGAACGGTAGAGTCTAATTGGTTGAAGTCTAGTTTCTTAAGAGACTTTGGTTTAATTCCAACTTATATGTTGTTTATAGGTTACCAGACTTGCCCCAGGCCTTTTACCACCACCAGTCGCTCAGGCAAGTTTTCTACCCGTATAACTGTTGTTGTGATATATATATGTATATGCATTATCTTGTGATAAGTGCATGGTTATTATTAGCAAAGTCTTGCGATATATTGGAGCATGTGATATGATATTTATATGCATGCCTGTTTCGTAATCTTGATATCTAATTGTTGATTCAAATTCTTATAAGTTGCATAATACCTATGCTAGAGATAATACCTATGCTTAAGGTAATAACAACCTTTAAGAATCAGTGGAGAAATTTTTCAGAAGTATATAGACAATGATTCTGGTATTAATAAATGGTATCTTGATATGCCCTGTATCTAGGGAATACAGGAGGAACGATTCAAGGATAACCTTAGAGGTTTTACAAGGAGAAAGGTAATATTCAAAATTCTCAAAAATAGAAATGTTGATAAAGGAAATATGACGTAATTATAATGATGCCAAGTGGGGCACGTGTTAAACCACGAGAAGGTATGGATCGAACCAGTAATGGTCGAAGTTGTTCAGGGAAATTAGGACTTAAGATAAAAAGATGTTCTAATTATGATTGAGAGTCAGTCGTGACAGTGATTAACCTCTAAAGACTGAGGCAATAACTTATGGAAAAATGGTAATATTTTTTTTACTCATCAGATTTTAAGGAAAACATCTTCACATAAGCTGTGATTAAAATAAGGTAGAAAATTTATTTGGAGGTGGTTAAAATGACATTGACTGTAAGGAAATTTTACTATCAGGAAAGGCCAAAGAGGTGGCCGACACTTTAAAGGTAAGAGGATAATTATAGGCGCTTGTGCCAAAGGAATACAGTGATGATGGTTAAAGCTATGCAGGTTGTATTATGGTTTGGAAGATTGACATTCCTTCTGATGACTGTGCAATACCCAACCGTAATAGTAGTTGGTAAAGGTTTAATTCGTGTAATCGCCATGAGCGGGCTATCTATCTCAGAAGGTACTATCTTGAGAATAATCCAGGACAATATTTCAAAAAGGACTAGACGAACCTTTGAGTTAAGTCTTCTATCGAAGGCATATGATTAAGAATGGTATTAACCTGCTATCGTTGCTTTGATTGAAACTCTTCTGCAATTTTATCTACTTCATGTCATGTATGTATGGCAGGATAAGGAGTGTTCTTCATGAATCATGAATGGTGATTATGTTACCTCCTTAGAAGGATTTGATACGACATGTATGGACTCCGTATGGTTAGATATTAAGATTTCATGGAAAGTGAATGACGACAGTAGGTCAGTGGTGGACCATAGTAATGCAGCAATGATTCTGCGAGTAATGAGCTGATTACAACCATGAGAGTTGTATTGGAATGGATGTTGAGATTGAGTACCACTAATCGGGTCATGGTAATGTATAAGTTATCATTGATAGACTAATTAAGTAGAGTATCTACCTATTGAATATTTATTTCTTCTTATGAAAAGAGAGTCGTATTACTATATGAGGAAGGTTGCGGTACAAGCATAGAATTCTAGTAACGATGATGTCTAGAATGAGATCCCAGATTCGATTTTCGATGTCGAGGGAGTTTCAAAGGTGATTGTGTATAAGCTCGAGGAAGAGCATGGGTCCATAGAATGATGGACGGAATGGCGAAAATATTTAGGCATGTGAAATGCGATGCTATAATACTTGATGTTGATATAAATACATATATGTTTTGTTCTCCTATGACAAACCTCTATAGTTCAGAGGTAGGTTCCAAGCCAGATATTTTGTGGCAGTATATTTTTTCATATATACAATTCTCTTCAATTCGTTCTTTTCTCTTCTTTTCATTTCATGTAAGCTGAGAAGAACAACCCTTCCAGAAAGGGGAGGTATTGCCGAATGACTATCTATCTGTGTGATAGAAGCCTAGTAGGATACCATCTATTGTTTAATTGCTTGTCAAGTACTAAAGGCTGGCCACCTTCTGTACTAACTATGCGATATAACAAGTGTTCATGATCATATTGATCTCTCAATAAATTCTTTTACTTCTATATGAAGGATTAAGCTTTCGAAAATAGAAACAGCTGAAAAAGGAGTAATAAAGTTGTGGTAGTATTCGGAATGGAAACACATTCGTGATACTAAGGTTGACATGGTTATTAAAAGGTTATAGAACGCTAACGAGCAAAAGTATAACCAGTATAATATTAGGAACGGAAGGTAGTAGCGATTACGAACTGGAAAAGAATGGGTATTGAGAAGCAAAAGCTTTAATGTTAAAAGCTATAATGAGAGTCTGTGCAATAGACTTGAAAGAATTTGGAATGATCACTTAACACGGATTGAGTTTTCTTACGATAATAGATCATATGTCAGTATTGAGATATCGCCTTATGAGATCCTTGAGGGAAGACAATGTCGATCTCCCTTATGTTAGGATGAAGTTGTAGAGCGCAAGATGCTCGGACCCGCAGTAGTCCAAAGGATCAAGGATATAATAGATTTTAATCAGAGGACGGCTGGTAGTAGCCCAAGATGGGAACACGAAGTATGTTGATTTGACACGAAAGGACAAGGAATAGGAAGTGGGGGGCCTAGTGTTGTTATAGGTATTCCCTTGGAAAGGAAGGATGAGGTTCGGAAAGAAAGGGAAGCTAAGTCCACGAATTGTTGGACCCTTGGATATATTAAGACATATTGGGAAGATAGCATATGAGCTAGCCCTACCCCCGAATATGTAGCAAGTTCATAACGTATTCCACGTATCAATGTTAAGAAAATGTAATTCGGATGCCAGATAAATAGGGGCATATGAGCGCATAGACATGCAACCAGACGTAACCTATATGGAGCATCCAGGAAGGGTTATAGATCGAAAAGGGACAAGTGCTTAGGAGAAGGGTTATCAAACTAGTCAGAGTTTGGTGGTAGAACCATAATGTGGAAAATTGACTAGAGAGTTAGAAGGCACAATGCTAGAAAAGCATCCCCAACTGTTTTCTATCTGATTCCGGGACGGAATCCTTTTAAGGAGGGGAGACTGTAATAACCCCAATTTTTGGAGATTTTTAAAACCCGGATGAATAGTAACTTTTGCTGACAATGCTGATTAAGAAAAATTATCAGACCACGATATATAGGAGTACTGTTATGGAAATTCTAAGATCGTATTAGTATTCCATAAAGAAAATAAGTGTATGTAAAAGCTGTCGGATTTTGAAAACGAGCACTTTTATTTTTCCCCGAGATTTCCACCAGACATTAAGGGATTTAAGGAATTAATATTAAGATGAAGGATTTTAAATTCAAGGATTATAAAGGAGAATTAATTTAGGTATTAAAAATACCAAGAAGATTTTATCAATAAAACCATTAAGGTATTTAACCAAACGATCAACGAGATTGAGTGATAACCGGACAAAGAAATGAATAACGACTCTTGTAAATACCTTTGCAAGTGGCAAGGCAAGTGGATGGTTGATCAAACAAGACACCAAGTGATAGTTAGGAAGGAATGGCTAGTTAATTATATAGTTAACTAGGGATGATCTCATCTCACCACAAATCACCAACACATGGCAAATGGTGAGATCATCTTCCACTAACTCCTTTGTTTATTATTAACCTAGCAAAATATCAAGACAACCCATCATTATCCACCACATTATTCCACCAACACAAGAAAGCAAAAGCATTTCCGCCCCATTTCCATTGCTCTCGGCCAAAACAGAACCAGCACACTAAAACTGCTGTATCTCCTTCATTTCTCACTCAAATATTGTGTTCTATAGCTCGTTGGAAAGGTATTGAGATGGCCTACAACTCTTGTTCACAAGTCTCGTCCAAATAATCATGGTAAGACCCTCATTTTTACAGTTCTTTAAATCGGACTTTTAGAAACTTCAAAGCCTAACTTTGTGTTCTTGATTTCTTTGGAAAGATCAAGCTTGTAGGAGGCTCCCTAAGGCTTCCTAGCGACTTAACACCTCCCAAGGAAGGTATAAACTTCAAACCCTAGCCTTTACTTTATTTGTTAGTAAGTTTAATGGTTGGTTTTGTGAAATGAGAAGCATGGATTGTGATTATTAGTAGTTTGGTTTGATTTGGAAGTATTTTGGTAATTGAAGCTTGATTATAGTTCATAGGTCTTGATTGTGGTTGTTTGAGTTGAAAACCTTGGAGATTATGGACTGATGTGGTATGGTTTAGGTGAATTTTTGTTGTATTGATGGTTATGAGTTGGTTGGTGGTTAATTGGAGTAGTTTAAACATTGGTAATCGCGTAAACATAGCCGTCGTAATGTCCGATTTACTTTAGAATGCTTTTGTTCATAACATTTGGACCCGAGAACTCCCTGCTATATTATGACCATTGCTATGTTTAGATAGTTCATGTTACGAGCTTCGTTTTGATATGTAGTTCGTTTGATTCCGATGTACGGTTTAGGAGAAACGACCGTTTTAAGTAACGGCGTTTCGCGAACGAAACTTTTCCCCTCGCCTTACTTTGAAACATAGGTTAAAGACCAAAAAGGGTTAATTAGTGTATGAAACAATTATGGTAAGAGTGTTAGGCAGTTGGTAAGACACTCGCGAAGGAATCGCCTTAAAACTTGTAATGGTTAAATTATAAAAAATGGTGGAGCCGAGGGTACTCGAGTGACTTAAGAGAATCAGTAAGCGCAAAGCGAGCGTTAGAGTCTAAGGTAGTTAGAGTATCGATTTACAAGTGACTTTGGTTTAATTCCAACTTACTTGTTGTTTATAGGTTACCAGACTCGTCCCGAGCCTTTTATCACCCCCAGTCGCTCAGGCAAGTTTTCTACCCGTTATACTGTTGTTGTGATGTATATGTGTATATGCATGATCTTGTGATAAATGCATATTTGTTATTAGCAAATTCTTGCGATATATTGTAGCATGTGATATGGTATATATGCATGCCTGTTTCGTATTCTTGATTTATATATCTGTTGGTTCAAATACTTATTCGTTGCATAATACCTATGCTAGATTTAAGCGGTATTTGCGTATACCCTTAGTATAGGGGATCAAAATGTGAACTTTTTCTAAAACCGGGAGGCGAGACTCCCGAGTATAATATATATTTATATATATATATTGATATAGTTTTTAAAACTATTAATCGATTAAGGTTTATTCGATAACTTTATTTTATTTAATGAATATTATTACGAATATTCATTCGAGGGCTTATGACTCCTTTATTTTATTTAATGAATATTATTACGAATATTCATTCGAGGGCTTATGACTCCTTTATTTTATTTAATGAATATTATTACGAATATTCATTGAGGACTTATGACTTCTTTATTTTATTAAATGAATATTATTTTGAATATTCATTCGAGGGCTTATGACTTCTTTATTTTATTAAATGAATATTATTTTGAATATTCATTCGAGGACTTATGACTCCTTTTATTTTATTATTTGAATATTATTTGAATATTCATTCGAGTGCTTATGACTCCTTTATATTATTTATTGAACATTATTTGAATATTCGTTCGAGGGCTTATGACTCAGTTTATATTATTTAATGAATATTATTTGAATATTCATTTGAGGATCTATGACTCCGATTATTTGCTGAGATATATTCTTTATTTTATTAAAGAATAAGGTGTCGATAATCAAACTTATCTTTGATTATTCAAATAAAGATAGTACTTTCGTATAAGTATATCTTTGGTTATTTAATACTCATTTCAAGTATAAGTTTTAAAACTTCTACTTCAATTATTTTTATAAAGATTATTCTTTATGGGAATATTATTTAAATAATAATATTCAGATATTTTCTAATATATTGGGACTGATTTATTTCATTAAATCAGCATTACTCCAAACACTCTTTAAAGTGTTTTCGAGTCTTCAAAATGATTTTTAAAAGTTAGAGCGGATCCCAAAACTCATTTTTATATTTAAGATCTTCCTTTTAAAGGGGATTTAAATACTCGTTCAAAACTTGAGGGATCCGGCTCAGTGGTGTATTTTACATTCGCAACGAGGTTGCTGTTTTGAGAAAACATCTTGATTACTTGCCCATCGTTCGGGAAGTAAGTTCATCTATTTGAGTCGGCATAAGCAACATGGGCTCAGTGGGCGTCCATGAAAGTGTAAGTGGCTCAGTGGGAGTCCATCAAATGCGTAAGTGGCTGAGTGGCAGTCCAGCATAAGGTCCTATTGCGGCCAGGGTGATGACTAGTGGGGAATTCGTCCATCTACTAGTAGAAAAGGTTACTTATTGGTATATTTGCCTGATCAGCAAGATATCAAGTTTATGCCAAGGTTTTCTCCTTTCCAAATTCATTGGATATTGCAACTCTGTTTATAATTTTCATAACAGAGGTTTTCAAGGAGTGTATGAAATGTATATATATAGGTGTATATATATATCGGGATTTAATGAAGTATCTCATAACTTCATTATTTATAATGATATTCAAAGATTGAATCTATTCAAATCTTGTCTTGTAGTCTCATCTATGTGATGAACTTTTGAACTGATTATAACTTGAACGGTGGTAGTTCAAGTAATATTTGGAAAAGATATAAGTATATTGGGGTATCTTGTAACTTCATATTTTCAACTTATATCTAGTTAATGATTATCTTATGCATATCAAAGATTTTCAGAAAAACGTTGAGACAAGGGTAGATATATGAGATCACCTTGCAACGATATTTTTATACAGTTATAAACTGGAACTCTGTGTATATTATGCATGGAAGAGGACTTCCAAGATTTTGAAAAGTATATATGTATATATACTGAATATTTTGCGACTTCATCGCATTAAGATATCAAACTTGGTTCATTTCTTTTGACCAAGACTTTCATGAGTACTATGAGAAGGCTCATATATTGTTAATCATTATACATATTATTTTGGTGGGCTTGCTGCTCACCCTTGCTTTCTTCTTTCATTACACAACAACAGATAGAAAAGATGAACAGGACCAAGCTCCCGATTCGCAAGCGGTTAGAAAACGTTATGCAGTCTTCTGAAAGCGTTGATGCCGCCGTAGCTGAGGTAGGAGCTACCAATAGGCTAGGTTTTCAACTATTGATGAACCAGACTTATGTATAATATGAATTGTAATAATGGCAAGGAATATGTAAATTTATTCAGAACCTTTTTAAGGTGTAACGGTTTATAATTGTGGAATATAAGGACTTGTGTTATTTTTGAGTGTTCATCTCTGAGACTATAACGTGTGGTGTGTGTGTTTATTGTGGGGTCACAGTACAGAGTAGTTGATTATTTATTAAGATTGGGTGTTATTAAGGAAAATGGAACTCGTGACAACCCGGATCCCCGACCCCGGATTTGGGGGTGTTACAATCCTCCACCTCGAGATACCCAGGAAAGTTTATAAATCCAACTCCATTTACTGTTGTGTTGTGAAAGAATTGTTTTATTATCATTGCATAAATATCATGTTTGCCATGATACGTAGTTGTTGAATTTTCGCATAATGTAGCGATGTTGTACGATAAGTATATATCGTGAAATGTTATTCCACTTTAAGTATGACGTATTATATAAGACCGAGAGTCGGTCGGAATTTAAGATAAAACCCGGGAATCATTCTGGTGATATTATAGGACGGTTATAAGTCCATAGTAGTACGTTTTAAAAGGGACTCAACGTCCACTTACGAAACATTAAAATACCTCGAACTTTTATTAAAACGATTTCCCAACGATCATATTCCCTCAACTATATTTTATTGTTCGAATGATAAATACTATATACTTATTCTTTTATCATGGGAGTAGTATACCCCAACTATTATTTATTTCAGACCTGGTTAATCATTAAAGATTATTAATTGCGTAAACATAAACTAGTTGAGGAATATTATTTTAAATACTCTTTTAAAGAGTAAACTCATTCGAGGTTTAATTATTTATCGATTATCATTTAATTAATTATTATTTATAAAAGGGTTTATTATTGATTTAAAAATCATAGAGCCAGATTTAAACTACTTTCTGATTTTGAAGATCATTCGAATAATTTTAGATCGTCGGAGAATATTATCCCGACTTATTTAATATTTTGAATATAGTTTCAAGGAGAAACTTTGTCCCCCCCTTATTTAATTATCTGTTGACAATGGTCAACTCACATCCTTAATACTTCCTCCGAAACTTTCGGAAATACATATATATATACAGTAAAGCTATGCCTATCAACAAGCAAAACGCTTGGAGGAACTTCGATGTGGTTCGAGTTCTCGAGATATGATAGGAACTTCGAGATATGATACAGTAAAGCTATATATACAGTAAAGCTATGCCTATCAACAAGGGAGGGGTAGGATCCAAGTACTTCGTGTATTGGATAGACTACTGGTATTGTAGGAGACGGTACAATATGTACCTATGGATCTGCGAAGTGTGTGTATACCCGAAATGAGGACACATAGCCCGTATGCGGCAAGGGTGATAACCGAGATGTGAATGTGTCGTCCCTCTACTAGTAGAAAAGGTTACTTTTATCGCAGTATGACTAATCATCGTATGCGGTGGCTCCAACAGATGTCCAAATTCTTCCAATTGGAATTGTGATGCAATACCGTAACCCAAGCCTAGGTGTTGGGATTACTATTAAGGTATTCGTAGGATAATAAAATCCCTTAAAGAATTGTTTTCATAAGAAGGTGTGTATCATCAAGGAAAACTATTTTCGAATAAAACATAATTATCGTATATGATGTTATCATACAGTCATTTTCATACTGTACATTATTATGCTGGGCATTATAGCTCACACTTGTTTTCTTAAATTGACACAACACAACAGTGAATCAAGATGCCTGCCATGAGAACCACAGCCAGGAAACGGGTAGGAAATGGCCAGCTGTTCCATAGATTATTTGGTGTTGTACCACAGGTAGTCCGAATAAGCTGGATTAGTTTGCAGTTGTTTTTAGTTCAGCTTATTTATAAGTATGACTTATGTAAGATAATAAACAAGTGATAGGGATAAATAAATTATGATAGTATAATTAAATACTGCATTAATTGTACAAGGTGTGGACTGCTAGGCCCAATAAGAAGATGTATGACATTCAGACCAGAAAGGTTAACATGCTGATCAGGCCTGATGGACCAGATCAGGCCTGATGGAACAAAGAAGGCCCAAAAACCCTGATTATTAATTAATTTCGTAATTAATTAATAAGGGAAAAATCAGCTATTGAGAAGAGTCCCGATAAGGATATAAATCCTTACAAATTAGCCTCAAGGGGACCTAAAAGGATAAGGAATCAGTTTCCTACTATCTAGGACTCCAAAGTCCATTCTAATTATGAGATTTGCCCACCAAGTCTCCTATACCAAGTCCAATTCAAGGACTCCCAACATCTATATAAGGGGCCTCACCCCACAGATCAGAACTACGTTTTTTGGCTTGATTCTCTAATTCACAGAGATACGTAGGCATCTCGTAAAGGCAGAATTAAGCTACGAAACACGAGAGCAGCCATTAAAGGCCTTGAGCTCCCGAATCTTAGTAATAAATACAGCAAATAATAACCTTAGTTTTTATCCATAACATTTGGCGCCGTCTGTGGGAAAGCACAACAACAACCATGGCGAGAACACGGAGAACAATTAGAGCTCTGGAGGAAGGAACACCATCAGGGACAACTCAGGTGATTTCGTCAACCATGGAGATTCCTCCCCATTCAACTTATGCATCTACTCAAGGGGAAGCCCAGATAGGGGCAACTCAACCTCAGCCACAAGGGACAACTCCCCCGACTATTCAAGGTACGAATCCTCAAGTTCAACAAGTACATGTACCTGTGAATTCTCGACCCGTCGGGTATGAATATTCAACTATTGTTACTACTAACCCCCCTTATGGGATGCCCCTTCACCTTGAGATTGGAGGAAGTGGATATGCTGGGCGAAGTGAAGCACGAGGGCAGTCGCCCCCCTATATACGAGGTTTGTCTCCTATCCCCGAGGATCGGGAATTTTCTGGTCCTTACACTGAGAGAGACTCCGAATCTTCGGATGATGAAGTGCCCCGAGAAGGAGGCGTTCTGGCAAAGAGCCAATGGCCGATGGGAGGCAACGCCCTCAAAGCACCCCAGGGGCGAATCCCCAAGAAGTGCAGGAAAGGATCAGGGCTCATGAGGCTAAGATCCAAAGGCTGAGGCGTGATTTGGAGGCTCACCAGGCCACTAGACCCCAGATACCTCCTAGGGGGAGAAATCCTCCTCCTGTCATAGACCTGGATGGTCCGGTACGAAGAAGGGATGTCGTCCCAAGAACTGATCCAAGCAATCTCCTTCCCCTTGGATATCCTGATGATCCAACTCCACCCTTCACCGAAGAGATAATGAATGCCCATATCTCAAAAAAATTCAAGATGCCCACTATCAAAGCCTATGATGGCACGGGAGACCCCGCTAATCATGTTAGGACATTCTCTAATGCACTGCTGCTGCAACCCGTGAATGATGCTATAAAGTGTCGGGCCTTCCCTCAAACCCTGTCGGGTATGGCTCAAAGATGGTACAGTCGCTTACCCCCAAACTCCATTGGATCGTTCAGAGAATTAAGTCAGGCTTTTATTAAGCAGTTCATCAGTGGAAGAGTCCATGAGAAAAGTTCAGCATCTCTTATGAGTCTTGTGCAGGGAGCTAAGGAATCCTTGAGAGATTACCTGAATCGTTTCACAAAGGAGGCTTTAAAAGTCCCGGACCTTGATGATAAGGTAGCCATGATAGCACTGCAACAAGGAACTAGGGACGAGTTTTTTAAGATGTCCTTGGCCAAACGTCTCCCTGAAAGCATGTTGCAGCTCCAAGAGAGGGCAGGGAAGTACATCAAGGTTGAAGAAAGTATGAGAAAGACCGTAGTAAGTAATGAGCCCACTGGAGGCAAGAAGCGGAAAACTGATCTAGA
The DNA here is from genome assembly GCF_009905375.1 of Apium graveolens. Taxonomy (NCBI): domain Eukaryota; kingdom Viridiplantae; phylum Streptophyta; class Magnoliopsida; order Apiales; family Apiaceae; genus Apium; species Apium graveolens. Next base: position 94,824,323 of record NC_133649.1, read on the forward strand.
ATATATTGCAAAGGACAAATATCCTAGAACCGAACAAAACCCTGATTCAACCCCCAAGAAGGGAGGACCTGGGCAAAAGTTCACTGAATACGCTAAGCTGAATGCTCCTAGAAGTCAGATTTTGATGGAGATTGAGAAAGATAGAGATATTCGCTTAGGTCCCAATTTGTTTGTAGAAGGGGGGGTTGAATGCAAACAATACCGTTTCGTCGAATAAAATACGGAATAAAATTGTGAAACAAAATTTAAGTTAAATAAAACTTTTATTAAACTTGAAAGGTGTTACAACTACGGTATCGGTTACAAGGGATTAATCTCAAATCAATTATTACAAATCTAGAATAAATGTAATAACCCCAATTTTTGGGAAATTTTTGAAACCCTTATGAATAGTGTTTTTGCTGAATGAGAAAACTTTTCATGCCACGCTATGTAGGGGTTCTGTTATTGATCTTATGGGATATTATTAGTACTCTATGTGGTATATAAGTGTATGTAAAGATCGTCAGAATCCAATTCCGAACACTTTGATTTTTCCCGGAAATCCACAGGATACGGAGAGAATTGAGTATAAGGTAACAGGATAAAAAGGATTGAAATTAAAGGATTATAGGAGAGGATCATAAAAGGAATATAATATATTGAGAAAGGTTAAGGGAACCTAAGTAATAAGATCCCGGGTATGATCCCTCAAACGATAAACGAGAACGAAAGATAAGCGAACCGTAAAACAAATAAGTGACCAAGAGACAAGCTTGTACAAGAAGCCAGGGATTGTGACATCATCAAACCATAAGGTGTGGACAAGTGGGAGCATTATGACATGTGCAAGGTGACACAAGCATGACATAGAAGGGAAGGAAGTGTGGTTGAATTATAACCACACAAAATCAAGGTTAATTAAGTCATTAACCAAAAACAACACAAAAATCAACCAACCAAGCAAATCATTTCATTTTCATCAAACAAAACACAAAAATCTCTTTCTTCCCAAGCTAGCTCTCGGCCCATTTCTTAAAATTTGAAGATCCAAGCTCCACCACTTACTATTTAGCAAGGTAATTATCTAAGCTTCCCCATGGATAGTTACATACTTCCTATAAGTTTAAGCTTCTAATTCCAAGCCAATCTTTTTCTATAAATCAAGGAAGAAGATGGTGAATAGTAACCTTCAAGAAATAACTTTAGTTTTCTTGAATTTTTATGAAAGATTAAGGTTATACAAGCAAGGATCAAGGTTCTTTAGGCATTCAAAGCTCTTGGGTTGTGTTAAAAAGCTTCAAGGAAGGTATAATTTCTTAACCAAGCTTTGTTATTAAATGTTAAGAGCATAATATGAGTATTTTAGTTCATGAGAGGCTTGATGGTTGTGTATGTAGAGATTAGTGAGTTTTGGGATGTTGTTGGATTGGTAAATGTTGTTGTTTTGATTAAAAGAACTTAAGTATGATTAAAGTTAAGCTTAGGCGTAAGTATGAATGATTAAATTAAATTGGTTGGGGTTGTTATGATATGATAAGGATGGATGTTGGTTGTGTGTTGGATTTGAGGTTGGTTTGTGGTTGGTTTTGTATGGTTTAAAATTTGGAAATCGCGTAAACATAGTCGTCGTAACGTCCGATTTTCTTTGGACTGTTTTTGTGCATAGCATTAGGACCCGAGAACCCCCTGCTAGATTATGACCACTGCCATGATTAGATAGCTCATGTTACGAGCTTCGTTTTGATATGTAGTTCGTTCGATTCCGATGCACGGTTTAGGAGAAACGACCGTTTCAAGTAACGGCGTTTCGCGAACGAAACTTTTTTCCCTCGCCTTACTTTGAAACATAGGTTAAAGACCAAAAAGGGTTAATTAATGTATGAAACATTTATGGTAAGTGTGTTAGGCAGTTGGTAAGACATTCGCGAAGGAATCGCTTTAAAACTCGTAAAGGTTAAATTATTAAAAATGGTGGAGCCGAGGGTACCTGAGTGACTTAAGCGAATCGGTGAGCGCAAAACAAGCGTTAGAGTCTAAGTTAGTTAAAGTATAGGTTTACAAGTGATTTTGGTTTAATTCCAACTTACTTGTTGTTTATAGGTTATCAGACTCGTCCCGAGCCTTTCTCACCCCCAAGTCGCTCAGGCAAGTTTTCTACCCGTTATACTGTTGTTGTGATGAATATATGTATATGCATTATCTTGCGATAGATGCATGTTGGTTAATTAGCAAATGTTGCAATATATTGAAGCATGCTGATATGGTATATATATGCATGCCTGTTTCATATTCTTGACATATATATCTGTTGGTTCAGTTGATAATACCTATGCTAGAGGATAGCGGTAACTTGCATATATCCTTAGTATAGGGACCCAAAGGTGAAAATATTTTCTAAAACCGGGAGTCGAGGATCCCGAGTACATTTTGTATATATGGATATGGATATATATATATATATATATATATATGGTTATAGTTTTTCCAAACTATTAAACGAATAAGGTTTATTCGATAACTTTAAACTTTATTTTATTATTGAGTATTATTTCGAATATTATTCGAAGGCGTATGACTCCTTTATATTAAATGAATATTATTTTGAATATTCATTCGAGGACTTATGACTCTTTTATATTATTTAATGAATATTATTTTGAATATTCATTCGAGGACTTATGACTCTTTTATATTATTTATTGAATATTATTTGAATATTCATTCGAGGGCTTATGACTCAGTTTATATTATTTAATGAATATTTTTGAATATTCATTTGAGGATCTATGACTCCGATTATTTGCTGAAATATATTCTTTATTTTATTAAAGAATAAGGTGTAAATAATCAAACTTATTTTCGATTATTCAAATAAAGATAATACTTTTATATAAGTATATCTTTGGTTATTTAATACTCGTTTCAAGTATAAATTTCAATACTTATACTTCAATTATTTTTATAAAGATTATTCTTTATGGGAATATTATTTAATTAATAATATTCAGTCATTTTCTAAATATTCTGGGGACTGATTTACTTCATTAAATCAGCTTTACTCCAAACACTCTATAAAGTGTTTTCGAGTCTTCAAAATGATTTTTAAAAGATAGAGCGGATCCCAAAACTCATTTTTATATTTAAGATCTTCCTTTTAAAGGGGATTTAAATACTCGTTCAAAACTTGAGGGATCCGGCTCAGTGGTGTATTTTACATTCGCAACGAGGTTGCTGTTTTGAGAAAACATCTTGATTACTTGCCCATCGTTCGGGAAGTAAGTCCATCTATTGAGTCAGCATAAGCAACATGGGCTCAGTGGGCGTCCATGATAGTGTAAGTGGCTCAGTGGGAGTCCATCAAATGCATAAGTGGTTGAGTGGCAGTCCAGCATAAGGTCCTAATTATGACCAGGGTGATGACCAGTGGGGAATTCGTCCATCTACTAGTAGAAAAGGTTACTTATGGGTATCTTTGCCTGATCAGCAAGATATCTGGTTTATGCCAAAGGTTTTCTTTTCCTTCCAAATTTATTGGATATTGCAACTCTGTTCATACTTTACATAACAGAGGTTCCAGGAAATGTTTTAGAGATATATATATGTGGATATATATATATATCGGGACTAAATAAAGTATCTCATAACTTTTTCATTCAATAATATTTCAAAGATTGAATCTATTCAAATCTTGTCTTGTAGTCTCATCTATGTGATGAACTTTTAAAACTGGTTATAACTTGAACGGTGGTAGTTCAAGTAGTATTGGGAAAGATATAAGTATATTGGGGTATTTGGTAACCTCATCTTTTAAACTTATATCTAGTTAATAATTGTCTTATGAATGACAAAGATTTTCAGAAAAACGTTGAGACAAGGTTAGATGTATGAGATCACCTTGCAACGATATTTTTTTATATATACAGTTATACACTGGGATTTTGTGTATATTATGCATGGAAGAGGACTTCCAATATTTTGAAAAGTATATATGTATATATACTGAATATTTTGCGACTTCATCGCATTAAGATATCAAACTTGGTTCATTTCTTTTGACCAAGACTTTCATGAGTATTATGAGTAGGCTCATATATTGTAAATCATTATACATATTATTTTGGTGGGCTTGCTGCTCACCCTTGCTTTATTTCTTCATCACACAACAACAGTTAGGAAAGATGGCCAGACTCCAGCAGACCCAGCGCAAGCGCGTGGGAAGCGTCCCGCGTCTTCCCGTTGATGTTGTAGCTGCTATAGCTGCAGAGGTAGATCTATTGTAGATCAGACCATCTACTTTTGAGAATCAATTATGTATAATTATAACTTGTGGCAGATAATGGCAATTAACTGTAAATTTATCAAGTAATCATTTTGGGTTGTAATAACTTTTAAATTGTGGATTCAAAGACTTGTACTTATTTAAATTTCATCTATGAGACTATAACGGGTTGTGGTGTGTGTTAGTGTGGGGTCACAGTATAAGGTTATTATTATTAATTAAGTGAAGTGATATTGTGGAAAGAAAGACCGTGACGACCCGGATCCTCGACCCCGGATCTGGGGGTGTTACAGAAATGGTATCAGAGCTAAGCGTTATAAACCTCAGAGATGATGGGACGTTAAGATAATAAGTTCACTAAGATAATAAGAACTCTTGCCAAGTTCATAGTCGGGCTACCTAACGTAGTACCGACAGTTAAAACCCTTATGGGAACCCTTATAAATATCGTAATAGAAGCGTAGTTCGTTATCATAGATGGTAGCGGGACTCCGAACCCTGAGGATGAGGAGCAACAACGCGATAATGTTTTATTACTTATTGGAGATCGGATTGTGGATCCGATAGAGTGTCCTAATGCAGGACCAAATGATGTTGATATTGAGGATGTAGCGGTTGAGGATGTTGTCCTAGAAGGGATAGTTGTTGAGGAGGATCCCATGGAGGATCCTGACAAGATTAGATTAAGGACCACTGATGAATTGATGACCATGGTTAGGTCGACTACCAGAGGTAGGATTGGCCGGTCACTACCGGAGGTTCGTTCAAGTTTGTAAAGATAGTAGCCCCTTTAACGCGGCTTACTCGTAAGACTGAGAAGTTCGAATGGACAGAGAAATGCGAGAACAGCTTTCAAGAACTGAAGCAGAGGTTGGTGATGGCCCCTATGCTGGCGTTGCCGGATGGAAAAGGAGATTTTGTGAAGTGTAGTGACGCTTCGTACAAGGGCTTAGGGTGCGTGCTTATGCAGCACGGTAAGGTAATCGCGTACATGTCAAGACAATTAAGGTAATATGAAATTCGATATCCCCGCCCATGAGCTTAGGCTCGTGGCAATAGTTTTACCCTAAAGATTGGAGGCACTACTTGTATGGAGAGAAGTGCGAGAATTACCTCAGCCATAAGTGCTCTAGTACATTTTCACGTAGAAAGAGCTCAACATATGCCAGAGGAGGCAGTTAGAGCTAATCAAGGATAATGATTGGGAGATTCTTTATCATTCGGGGAAAGCCAATGTGGTGGCTGATGCCCTTAGTAAATAGGAGAAACTCAAGATGATAATGCCTTTGGGAGAGTTTATAAGAGATTTTGGAAATAGTAGTAAAGGTAACCGGAGCCGGTACCGAAAAGCTGTTTGAGATTGCAATAGAGACCGAATTATTGGAAAAGAGCATATTGTGCCAGAAAAAGGTGATGGATGAAGGCAGAGAGCCAACAAATAAATATGAGATTAATACCGAGAAAGATGATAAGGTAGTAATGAGGTATTCCTATAGAATTTGGGTTCCGAAAGTTCAAGAGCTTAAGGATGAGAACTTAGATGAGAGCCATAGTTTGAGGAATAAGATTTAGGGCAAACCCTGAATGTGATAGTCAGGGAGGTTGCCATCAAGAAAGAAAGAACCCATAACATAATAGAGTGGAAAACAAGGTTTTTAATGTATTAGATTACCCCGATTATGGGAGAAGGTTGAAACATTTCATACTAAGGAAACAGAAAGTCGAGTAAGGAAAGGAGACCCGAGACGGTACTCCTATACGGCAATTTATGGACCTGTCTAGACAGAACTTAGACTATTATCCCCAACCACCACCTTGAGGAAACAATGCGATAGGAAATTCTTTCAGGACCTTTAAGTCTCTAAGCTCTCAGAGTTCCAAGGAACTGGTTGACCTAGTCGAGGCAAGAGCCTGGCTAAAGGAAATAGAGGAATCATTTGAGATTCTGAATGATTGACGAACCACAAAAGACTGTTTTTGTCACTTGCCCTCCTAAGAGAGAGACCACCCGCTGGTGAAAGGCCAAGGAAGGCACGGAGCAAGAGATTATAATAAACTGATTTAAGTTCAGTCAATTGTTTTTAGGAAAGTACTTCCCAAGGTTATGGAGATAGTGTAAAAGCTTTAGAGCCAGAACAAAGGCAGACGAGTATGATGAATTATGAATCTAAGTTGTAAAAGTTATCAAGATTCGTTCGGAAGACACGAATCCAGAATGACGGGATGTTTGAAATCAATGCTTATGTTGTGTTGGTTCATGAAATAACGATAAGAGAAAGGAATATAAAGGCAAGAGAGTTTGAGGAATGATAAGGGAGTTGGGTATGAGGAAACCCTAAAGACTCGTAGAAATAGAAATAGAAAAGTAGGTAATCGTCCGGATGAGAGTGATTCACCATGAGTTAAATTGATGGTTGAAGGTATAAGAGATACATATATTTTATCCCCTGTAAGTTAGGAAGATTCGAGGAAACCTTGAGATAATTCGAAGGATAAATAATGAGACGCGGATAGACTGAGGAGACAAGAAAGTAAGAAATTAAGAAAATTGGGTGAAGGAAGTGACCTTCAAGAAGGTAAAGTGTAAGACCGGTGGCATGATACCCAGAAAGGGAGACGCCAGATATGAAAGATATCCCAACATTGAGATGACTGTTGAGATAAACAACAAAAGTAAATAAGGAATTATTAAGAAGAAGTTCACGTTGAACATGACCAATATCTTCCAGAACATCCATGTTATCATTACCAAATCAAGAAAGAAAAGTGGATGACCATTGTTATCTTTTGGAGGCCATATGGATTGACCTCAATTTGAATAAGGATGCTATTATGAAGTTAGGTATAGACTATCGAGGTGGGAATGATTGAATAAGACACCCTTATCAGGGATATATGACTTGATTTATCCATGGAAGGATGCAGGTACCTTTTAAAGGTGGAATTAAGGATAGAACATCGGTAACTTAAAATGAATCCTAGGGGAATGCATAAAGGTTGGAATTTCACCCTTAATAGGGACAGTATGAGTTTTGACAGTATGATTTGGAAAGGGTTAATGTAGCAACAACCTTTAAGAATCAGTGGAGAAATTTTTTTCAAAAGTATATAGACAATGATTCTAGTATTAGTATATGGTATTTTGATATGCCCTGTATCTAGGGAATACAGGAGGAACGATTCAAGGATAACCTTAGAGGTTTTGCAATGAGAAAGGTAATATTCAAAATTCTCAAGAATAGAAATGTTGATAAAGGAAATATGACGTAATTATAATGATGCCAAGTGAGGCACGTGTTAAACCACGAGAAGGTATGGATCGAACCAATAATGGTCGAAATTGTTCAGGGCAATTAGGACTTAAGATAAAAGATGTCCTAATTATGATTGAGAGTCAGTCTTGACAGTGATTAGCCTCTAAAGACTGAGGCAATAACTTATGGAAAAAAAAAATGGTGATATTCTTTTTTTCCCCATCTGATTTTAAGGAAAACATCTTCACTCAAGCAGTGATCGGAAATAAGGTAGAAAATTTATTTGGAGGTGGTTAAAATGACATTGACTGTAAGGAAATTTTACTATCAGGAAAGGCCAAAGAGGTGGCCGACACTTTAAAGGTAAGAGGATAATTATAAGCGCGTGTGCCAAAAGAATACAGTGATGATGGTTAAAAATGTGAAGGTTGAATTATGGTTTGGAAGATTGACATTCCTTCTGATGACTGTGCAATACCCAACCGTAATAGTAGTTGGTAAAGGTTTAATTCGTGTAATCACCATGAACGGGCTATCTATCTTAGAAGGTCCTATCTTGAGATAAGCCAGGACCATGTTTCAAAAAGGACTAAACAAACCTTTGAGTTAAGTCTTCTATTGAAGGCATATGATTACGAATGGTATTAACCTGCTATCGTTGCTTTGAGCGAAACTCTTCTGCAATTTTATCTGCTTCATGTCTGTATGTATGTCAGGATCAGGAGTGTTCTTCATGGATCAGGGATGGTGAGTATGTTACCTCCTTAGAATGATTTGATATGACATGTATGGACTCCGTATGGTTAGATATTAAGATTTTACGGAAAAGTGAATGACGACAGTAGGTCAGTGGTGGACCATAGTAAGGCAGCAATGATTCTGCGAGTAATGAGCTGATTACAACCGTGAGAGTTGTAATGGAATGGGTGATTGAGATTGAGTACCACTAATCGGGTCGTGGTAGTGTATAAGTTATCATTGATAGACTAATTAAGTAGAGTATCTACCTAGTGAATAATTATTCTTTCTTATCAATAGAGAGTCGTATTATTATACGAGGAAGGTTGCGGTGCAAGCATAGAATTCTAGTAACGATGATGTATAGAATGAGATCCCAGATTCGATTTTCGATGTCGAGGGAGTTTCAAAGGTGATTATATATAAGCTCGAGGAAGAGTGTGGGTCCATAGAATGATGGACGGGATAGCGAAAATATTTAGGCATGGGAAATACGAGGCTATAATGCTTGATGCTGATATAAATACGTATATGTTTTGTTCTTCTGTGACAAACCTCTATAGTTCAGAGGTAGATTCCAAGCCAGATATTTTGTGGCAGTATATATTTTTTTTTTCATATATACAATTCTCTTCAGTTCGTTCTTTTCTCTTCTTTTCATTTCATGTAAGCTGAGAAGAACAACCCTTCCAGAAGGGGAGGTATTGCCGAATGACTATCTATCTTTGTGATAGAAGCCTAGTAGGATACCACATGTTGTTTAATTGCTTGTCAAGTACTAAAGGCTGGCCACCTTCTGTACTAACTATGCGATATAACAAGTGTTCATGATCATAGTGATCTCTCAACAAATTCCTTTACTTCTATTTGATTGATCAAATTTTGGAAAATAGAAATAACTGAAAAAGGAGTAATAAAGTGGTGGTAGTATGCGGAATGGGAACACATTCGTGATACTAAGGTTGACGTGGTTATTAAAAGGTTATAGAACGCTAACGAGCAAAAGTATAACCCGTATAATATTAGGAACGGAAGGTAGTAGCGATTACGAACTGGAAAAGAATGGGTATTGAGAAGCAAAAGTTCTAATGATAAAAGCTATAATGAGAGTCTGTGCAATAGACTTGAAAGAATTTGGAATGATCACTTAACGCGGATTAAGTTATCTTACGACAATAGATCATATGTCATTATCGAGATGTCGCCTTATGAGATCCTTGAGGGAAGACAATGTCGATCTCCCTTATGTTAGGATGAAGTTGTAGAGCGCAAGATGCTCGGACCCGCAGTAGTCCAAAGGACCAAGGATATGATAGATCTAATCAGAGGACGGCTGGTAGTAGCCCAAGATGGACATGATAAGTATGTTGATTTGACACGAAAGGATAAAGAGTATGAAATAGGGGACCTAGTAATGATATAGGTATCCCTTGGAAAGGATTGATGAGGTTCGGAAAGAAAGGAAAGCTAAGTCTACAATTTGTTGGACCCTTGGATATATTAAGACGTTTGGGAAGTTAGCATATGAGCTAGCCCTAACCCCGAACATGTAGCAGGTCGTAACGTGTTTCACGTATCAATGTTAAGGAAGTGTAATTCAGATGCCAGATAAATAGAGGCATATGAGCGCATAGATATGCAACCCGACGTAACCTATATGGAGCAACCAGGAAGGGTTATAGAGTGAAAAGGAACAAGTGCTTAGGAGAAGGATTATCAAACTAGGCAGAGTTTGGTGGTAGAACCACAATGTGGGAAAATTGACTCGAGAGTTAGAAAGTGTAATGCTAAGAAAGTATCCCCATTTGTTTTCTATCTGATTCCGCGACGGAATCCTTTTAAGGAGGGGAGACTGTAATAACCCCAATTTTTGGGAAATTTTTGAAACCCTTATGAATAGTGTTTTTGCTGAATAAGAAAACTTTTCATGCCACGCTATGTAGGGGTTCTGTTATTGATCTTATGGGATATTATTAGTACTCTATGTGGTATATAAGTGTATGTAAAGATCGTCAGAATCCAATTCCGAACACTTTGATTTTTCCCGGAAATCCACAGGATACGGAGAGAATTGAGTATAAGGTAACAGGATAAAAAGGATTGAAATTAAAGGATTATAGGAGAGGATCATAAAAGGAATATAATATATTGAGAAAGGTTAAGGGAACCTAAGTAATAAGATCCCGGGTATGATCCCTCAAATGATAAACGAGAACGAAAGATAAGCGAACCGTAAAACAAATAAGTGACCAAGAGACAAGCTTGTACAAGAAGCCAGGGATTGTGACATCATCAAACCATAAGGTGTGGACAAGTGGGAGCATTATGACATGTGCAAGGTGACACAAGCATGACATAGAAGGGAAGGAAGTGTGGTTGAATTATAACCACACAAAATCAAGGTTAATTAAGTCATTAACCAAAAACAACACAAAAATCAACCAACCAAGCAAATCATTTCATTTTCATCAAACAAAACACAAAAATCTCTTTCTTCCCAAGCTAGCTCTCGGCCCATTTCTTAAAATTTGAAGATCCAAGCTCCACCACTTACTATTTAGCAAGGTAATTATCTAAGCTTCCCCATGGATAGTTACATACTTCCTATAAGTTTAAGCTTCTAATTCCAAGCCAATCTTTTTCTATAAATCAAGGAAGAAGATGGTGAATAGTAACCTTCAAGAAATAACTTTAGTTTTCTTGAATTTTTATGAAAGATTAAGGTTATACAAGCAAGGATCAAGGTTCTTTAGGCATTCAAAGCTCTTGGGTTGTGTTAAAAAGCTTCAAGGAAGGTATAATCTCTTAACCAAGCTTTGTTATTGAATGTTAAGAGCATAATATGATTATTTTAGTTCATGAGAGGCTTGATGGTTGTGTATGTAGAGATTAGTGAGTTTTGGGATGTTGTTGGATTGGTAAATGTTGTTGTTTTGATTAAAAGAACTTAAGTATGATTAAAGTTAAGCTTAGGCGTAAGTATGAATGATTAAATTAAATTGGTTGGGGTTGTTATGATGTGATAAGGATGGATGTTGGTTGTGTGTTGGATTTGAGGTTGGTTTGTGGTTGGTTTTGTATGGTTTAAAATTTGGCAATCGCGTAAACATAGTCGTCGTAACGTCCGATTTTCTTTGGACTGTTTTTGTGCATAGCATTAGGACCCGAGAACCCCCTGCTAGATTATGACCACTGCCATGATTAGATAGCTCATGTTACGAGCTTCGTTTTGATATGTAGTTCGTTCGATTCCGATGCACGGTTTAGGAGAAACGACCGTTTCAAGTAACGGTGTTTCGCAAACGAAACTTTTTTCCCTCGCCTTACTTTGAAACATAGGTTAAAGACCAAAAAGGGTTAATTAATGTATGAAACATTTATGGTAAGTGTGTTAGGCAGTTGGTAAGACATTCGCGAAGGAATCGCTTTAAAACTCGTAAAGGTTAAATTATTAAAAATGGTGGAGCCGAGGGTACCCGAGTGACTTAAGCGAATCGGTGAGCGCAAAACAAGCGTTAGAGTCTAAGTTAGTTAAAGTATAGGTTTACAAGTGATTTTGGTTTAATTCCAACTTACTTGTTGTTTATAGGTTATCAGACTCGTCCCGAGCCTTTCTCACCCCCAAGTCGCTCAGGCAAGTTTTCTACCCGTTATACTGTTGTTGTGATGAATATATGTATATGCATTATCTTGCGATAGATGCATGTTGGTTAATTAGCAAATGTTGCAATATATTGAAGCATGCTGATATGGTATATATATGCATGCCTGTTTCATATTCTTGCCATATATATCTGTTGGTTCAGTTGATAATACCTATGTTAGAGGATAGCGGTAACTTGCATATATCCTTAGTATAGGGACCCAAAGGTGAAAATATTTTCTAAAACCGGGAGTCGAGGATCCCGAGTATATTTTGTATATATGGATATGGATATATATATATATTTATATATATATATGGTTATAGTTTTTCCAAACTATTAAACGAATAAGGTTTATTCGATAACTTTAAACTTTATTTTATTATTGAGTATTATTTCGAATATTATTCGAAGGCGTATGACTCCTTTATATTAAATTAATATTATTTTGAATATTCATTCGAGGACTTATGACTCTTTTATATTATTTAATGAATATTATTTTGAATATTCATTCGAGGACTTATGACTCTTTTATATTATTTATTGAATATTATTTGAATATTCATTCGAGGGCTTATGACTCAGTTTATATTATTTAATGAATATTTTTGAATATTCATTTGAGGATCTATGACTCCGATTATTTGCTGAAATATATTCTTTATTTTATTAAAGAATAAGGTGTAAATAATCAAACTTATTTTCGATTATTCAAATAAAGATAATACTTTTATATAAGTATATCTTTGGTTATTTAATACTCGTTTCAAGTATAAATTTCAATACTTATACTTCAATTATTTTTATAAAGATTATTCTTTATGGGAATATTATTTAATTAATAATATTCAGTCATTTTCTAAATATTCTGGGGACTGATTTACTTCATTAAATCAGCTTTACTCCAAACACTCTATAAAGTGTTTTCGAGTCTTCAAAATGATTTTTAAAAGATAGAGCGGATCCCAAAACTCATTTTTATATTTAAGATCTTCCTTTTAAAGGGGATTTAAATACTCGTTCAAAACTTGAGGGATCCGGCTCAGTGGTGTATTTTACATTCGCAACGAGGTTGCTGTTTTGAGAAAACATCTTGATTACTTGCCCATCGTTCGGGAAGTAAGTCCATCTATTGAGTCAGCATAAGCAACATGGGCTCAGTGGGCGTCCATGATAGTGTAAGTGGCTCAGTGGGAGTCCATCAAATGCATAAGTGGCTGAGTGGCAGTCCAGCATAAGGTCCTAATTATGACCAGGGTGATGACCAGTGGGGAATTCGTCCATCTACTAGTAGAAAAGGTTACTTATGGGTATCTTTGCCTGATCAGCAAGATATCTGGTTTATGCCAAAGGTTTTCTTTTCCTTCCAAATTTATTGGATATTGCAACTCTGTTCATACTTTACATAACAGAGGTTCCAGGAAATGTTTTAGAGATATATATATGTGGATATATATATATCGGGACTAAATAAAGTATCTCATAACTTTTTCATTCAATAATATTTCAAAGATTGAATCTATTCAAATCTTGTCTTGTAGTCTCATCTATGTGATGAACTTTTGAAACTGGTTATAACTTGAACGGTGGTAGTTCAAGTAGTATTGGGAAAGATATAAGTATATTGGGGTATTTGGTAACCTCATCTTTTAAACTTATATCTAGTTAATAATTGTCTTATGAATGACAAAGATTTTCAGAAAAATGTTGAGACAAGGTTAGATGTATGAGATCACCTTGCAACGATATTTTTTTATATATACAGTTATACACTGGGATTTTGTGTATATTATGCATGGAAGAGGACTTCCAATATTTTGAAAAGTATATATGTATATATACTGAATATTTTGCGACTTCATCGCATTAAGATATCAAACTTGGTTCATTTCTTTTGACCAAGACTTTCATGAGTATTATGAGTAGGCTCATATATTGTAAATCATTATACATATTATTTTGGTGGGCTTGCTGCTCACCCTTGCTTTATTTCTTCATCACACAACAACAGTTAGGAAAGATGGCCAGACTCCAGCAGACCCAGCGCAAGCGCGTGGGAAGCGTCCCGCGTCTTCCCGTTGATGTTGTAGCTGCTATAGCTGCAGAGGTAGATCTATTGTAGATCAGACCATCTACTTTTGAGAATCAATTATGTATAATTATAACTTGTGGCAGATAATGGCAATTAACTGTAAATTTATCAAGTAATCATTTTGGTTTGTAATAACTTTTAAATTGTGGATTCAAAGACTTGTACTTATTTAAATTTCATCTCTGAGACTATAACGGGTTGTGGTGTGTGTTAGTGTGGGGTCACAGCATAAGGTTATTATTATTAATTAAGTGAAGTGATATTGTGGAAAGAAAGACCGTGACGACCCGGATCCTCGACCCCGGATCTGGGGGTGTTACAATAAATTCGACATGAACTTTTTCTATTTTTGTAATTAAAAGATCAAATGCTAAAAGCGATTTGAGATTAAGTTCTAGGGATTTTAATCCGCTAGATTGATACACAAGAACAAGAGAGTGATTTCTAGTTGATTGGATTTAACTTTACAAGCTAGAAATTGTAAACTTGAATTAGCAGATAAGATGAAATATTTTGGCTGCTTGTTCTCTTTTTGTTCTTGGCTTCTGTTTGATTGCTCTCTGTATGTGTTATGTAAATGAATTGGTCTCTGCTTGTTTTTTTAATCACCACAGCCGAGAATGTTGAACTGGTGTGACAATCCTTTAGAGCTAGTAAGACAATTAAAATGAACTAGCAAGACTTTCGGTATGACTATTGATTGTCATACCGATTGTCATAGTAGTACAAATGAAATTGTCTTACTGAATTAATAAGTGATTTTAATCTAAACAATAATTCTATCAAGACAATCAACTGAATTAGCATGACTTTCGATATGACTATCAATTGTCATACCGATTGTCATACTAGTACAATCAGTTGTCTTTTTAGAATTAAAACAGATTTTAATCAATTAAAATTCTGTAAATCCTTAATATTAATTCTAACTTAATTAATCAATTTAATTCAATTAATCAATAAATTAATCTTTGCAGATATAATTTATTTTCTTAATTAAATTATATGACTTAATTAATTAATAGAGAATTAATACTAACGCTGAGCAGCATCCATTCTTCTGACAATCTTCTGAAAGTCACTGAGACTTATGAATCAATTCCGCCACTTCAATTCTGACACTCGATGTACTGTCTGGTTCATGAGTGACTAACTTCCGTGACGTTTCTTCATGTCTTGACTTTGATATTCTGATTGAATCCTTGTAATAAATTGATACCTTGACGAGATCTCTGTCACTTGATTAAATCCACGATCTTGATTTACATCACTGAGGCATGATCAAATTCTTGAACTTCTTCCAGTGAATCTTCAAGTCTGCAGATGAACAATGTTTCTTTGATCTTTGACAGATGTTACTTTGTGAGATCTCTCTGATGATTGATCCACTATTTACTTATTACATTCTTATTTGAGTTGAGTTAAATACTCGAATAAACGAGTAGGCTATGACATATGCCTTTCAATCTCCCCCTATTTGCTTGTTAGACAATAACAACAAATACCTAGAGGATAACTCAACTAACAAATAAGAAAAAGATATAAACAGTAAGGTAAAGTAAATAGCAGAAAAGTTCTGGATTATATTTAACATTTTCCAGATTCTAAATGAAATTTACAAGTGAATACAAGATAGATGTTCCTCTAGCCTGAACATATAACTACATTAGACTATCTTGATTCATAACGCTCTAATCATATTACATTGAGTTTTGAGCTAATTGACTTCAGTTGTCTTCTCTCCTGACTTCACCTTCTTCTAAATCTTGAAGCAATTCCTTGTCAAAGACACGATCCTTTTCTGAAGTGAAGCTTGATGGTCTGACTGGTTGAACTCCAACTGACTTCAGCTTATTCTTGAGTTGATTGTACCTTTTAACATTCTTTTCACAATAAGCTTGAATCAAGTCAGCAGCTTGAGTCTTCAACATGGATGAATATCCAGCAGTTCTCAAATGATGTTCCATCCAGACCAGATGCTTAGCTGAGTAGTCTTTAAGAGATTGTACATCTAGCTGACAGATTTGAAGACAATCAGACTTAAAGAATCTCACCTGATGAGGATTGTTGACCACTTGAGGACTAGCCCTGCTGGCAAACTCTTTAAGCCTTTCCCGAAGAACTTCATTCAATTCTGAGCTTCTTTTGACTTTGTTTAAAAGAACCCAAATCTCTGACAACGAACGATTCTCAAATAGATGAAGTGACACCTTGAATGATCCTTCACTCTGACAATATACAAAAATGCTCATCTCATTTAGGGATCTATCAAAAGCAGCTGTGATCCTTGAGACTTCAGTCTTGATAGCATTCATGTACATGTCATTGTTAGGATTTGAGATTTCCAGCTTGTCAAGAAGATGTAAGAATTGCCTATCATTGTTAGTGCATAGCTGAGGCATATCGAGTACTCTCCTAACTTCATCCCATTTTTCACCAATCTTTAGTCTGACATCTCTTCTCCTTTCTTGAGCCTTAATGTCATGAAGACGTTGCTTTTGAAGATTTTCTGTTCTTTGTATGTCTTTCCTCCTGTCAATGATCTGAGAGACCTTCTTGAGTTCAGCTTCTTTTCTTAGCATCTCTGACTGCTCTTTCTGAAATTCTTTCTCAAACCTAGGATCCACTGTATCTTCTTCTTCCCAATCTTCAAAATCACTTTCTTCTTCAGCTTCAAATAACCCATCTTTATCTTCCTGAACTGGTTCAGGGGGAATGTCAAAAATATCGAAGTCATCCTGTTCTCCACTGTAGTAGACATCATCAGCCTTTCCTTTATCTCCAGCAGAAGTATCTTTTTCTTTCCCTTTGGCACTACTCCCTTTCTTCTCCCCCTTAGTTGAGGGATCCTCTACTGACTTTCCTTTGGAACTTCCATCAACTCCAGAGCCTGATCCTCTACCAGACGGTCCTTCAAAATAAGCTCTTTGTTCTTCATTAGGGCAATGAGAATTCTTGATCATGTAATATAGGTGCTTCATCCCTTCATTTAGATGTTCCATGCCCGTCTCTATCTTTAGAAATCTTGAGGAGTCCAGTGAATGATTCATCTCAACGAGGTCTTCAAGAGAAGTCATTCTTGTGTGTAGAGAGCAGAAGTTGGATATGTCATCAGCTGATAAATTTGGAGTGTCCTGAATAGAATTGAGCTTTGGTATTACAGTAGTCTTTAGATCTGAGATGTCATTCCTTATGATTACAAGCTGATTGTTGACAGAGGTGGAAGAAGAAGACCGTTCAACCACTTGTGCTTTGAATGCTTGAGCTTCAGCTTGGCTTTTAGCAAGTTCTTCTTTTAGGGCAGCAATCTGAGCTAACAGGTTTACAGTATCAGTGTCTGTGTGTGCTCTCACCTGAAGTTCACTCGTGTTTGGTTCACTCATCTCACGTGCATGTGTTTCTCTCAATATAATTTCTCGTGAGGAGTCTTCCAGTTGCTGTTCTTGTGTACCTGCATTAAAAATCACCCTAGCCTCTTCAAGAGAGGTCAGTGGTGGTGCAATGGGAATTCGCGAGTCCCGATCCTCAGTCAATGCTATCAAATCTTTTGGAATAGATGTCTGAATTGCTTCAGGGATAGATTGACCGAGTTGCCCTCCACTTTCTCCAGATAAATCTGCGAGTGGAGAATCCCATAAGGGAGCCAGAGGTGTTGGATCTGGGAGGGGAGAAAATGACTCTATTAAAGATGGCGGAGAGTCAGATTTTCCCACTGAAGCATGTGACTGCTCTTCTGCCGTAACTATGGCAGGCACTGTAACCGACTCTACGTGCACTCTTCGCTGTGTGTCCTGAGTATGATCTGGGGAAGTGTATGGTTCCATTGTGAGTAATGGAATTGTGCTTGACTCAGTACAAGATGCCATGGCCCTATGGCAAATTTCAATAGATTCATCCTGTTGAGAGAATGAATCTAGTAATTGTTCATTGGCCATTTCAAAGTCCATGTCCTGTTGGGAGGACAAGGATGGGCTTTCAGATGCCTCAGAATATGTTCTTCTTTTCTTAGGAGGAGGCAGAGCTGAGGGTTCACTCATATTTAACAATGTACTACTTCCTAGTAATCTCCTGGGTAACATTTTAGACAGTGGGGGAGAGGTTGAGATAGAATGAGACGCTGTGTTTGGCTCTATGACCTGGGACTGAAGTTGTGGTTCTACAACTTCATGGTCAGCCCTATCAACCACTGGGGGTCTGTCAACAGAAGTAGGAAGAGAGTGAGAGTGAGGAATTACTACCTGTAATGGAAGAGCCTGGGTGGCTTGAACCACTGGAGGTTGAGGTTGCTGTTCATGGCCGGGAAGATTGAAAATAGGTAAGGGAATATAATTGGCCATGAAAGCAGATACAAGTACTGGAACTTGCATGAATTTGAAGGTTGTGTCTTGGCGAGTGTAAATCTTTTTGCTAACTGGAGGGGGTTCAGTTACAGCAGAGTTAGCAAAAAGGGCTTTGTGTTCAGGTATGAGTAGATGATCTGCTATAAGCATGAGAAAACGAGCATAGTAACATGATACCCTACGATTTGTAGAATGATCACGTAAAGCAGAAGTTAGACGTCTCAAGAGAATGGGAAAAAGTAGTTTGCCAAAATTGATCCTTTGATTGAAAACAACCGCAAGACCAGTTATAATCCGGGATTGTCATACCGATTGTCATACCAGGCAAAAGAAGGAAAAGAAATATAATAGAATAAGTATTAAAATTATAACTGGTATGACAATCTGATATTCATACCGATTGTCATACCAGGCAAAATAAAATAAAATAGATATATATAATGTTTATAACTGGCAAGACAATCAATAGTCATACCGATTGTCTTGCCAGTATAAAACTATACTGAAAAACACTGAAATGACAATTATATTTGCAAATGACTTTCAGCAAGACAATTTCAATTGTCTTGCCGATTGTCATTCTGGAAATAAAAGGATTTCACACAGAATTAATATGAAAATAAGTATATATATATATAAGTACTGAAATGATTTTCAGCAAGACAATTCAATTGTCTTGCCGATTGTCATTGCAGTAGAAAACAAAATAAAATAAAAGGAACAGACTTCTATTTATGTACTGAAACTATATTACAAAATAGTAAAACTGAAATAAACACTTAAAATTTTTACAAAAACAAAGACAATATATCAGAATTTATTATTTTTATTCCAAAAATAGATTTCTCTTGAATTTTAGCAAATAAAATTCATAGAAAAATATTTTTAGAGTAAATACAATATTCTGAGATATTTTAAATTAACAAGAAGGGAAAATAACAATAGATAAGATAATATATATTACATAGAAATAAGCAAGAAATATGATAAAATGATAAAATAAATTTGCAAATGAATTTTTCATTTATGAAAAATTCATTTGTAAATTCATTCAAGAACAGATCCCAGATATTAACTAAATTAATCACTAAAACTATTCAACATGCCCAATTTACCAACTAATCCGGTAAATGTGGATTCGTCAAGTGGTTTAGTGAAAATATCTGCTATTTGTTCTTCTGTTGGAACAAAAAATAGTTCAACAGTACCATTCATGACGTGCTCTCTAATAAAATGATACCTGATGTCAATGTGCTTTGTCCTCGAGTGCTGCACAGGATTGTTGGTAATGGCTATTGCACTTGTGTTGTCACATAAAATAGGAATCTTGTTCAATACAGAGCCATAGTCTCGTAGTTGGTTCCTAATCCACAAGATCTGAGCACAGCAGCTTCCAGCAGCAATATATTCAGCCTCGGCCGTTGAGTTGGAAACTGTTTGCTGTTTCTTGCTGTACCATGAGACTAGCCTGCTTCCTAGGAATTGACAACTTCCTGAGGTGCTTTTCCTATCAACAACACTTCCTGCATAATCTGAATCTGTATATCCAACAAGGTTAAAACCAGATTCTTTAGGGTACCAAATACCTAGATTTGGTGTTCCCTTAAGATATCTTAAGATTCGTTTAACAGCAACGAGATGAATATCTCTAGGATCCACTTGGAACCTTGCACATAAGCATGTAGCATACATAATATCTGGTCTACTTGCAGTAAGATAGAGTAACGAGCCAATCATACCTCTGTAGCTTGTGACATCTACCTTAATGGAGTTTTCACATGGTCCAAGCTTGACAGCTGTAGTTGATGGAGTTCTTGCTGATGCAGAATCCTCTAGATTGTACTTTTTGAGGAGTTCTTTGAGATACTTGGATTGACAAATAAATGTTCCATCTAACCTTTGATTTACTTGTAATCCAAGAAAGAACTTCAGCTCTCCCATCATGCTCATTTCAAACTTGCTGTGCATTAACTTAGCAAATCTCTTACAGAGATTATCATTAGTAGACCCAAATATTATATCATCCACATAGACTTGGACTAATATAGTATCATTCTTATGTTTTTTAGAAAAGAGAGTTTTGTCTATGACACCTCTAATAAAGCTATTTTCAATAAGAAATTCAGAGAGAGTGTCATACCATTTTCTTGGAGACTGTTTTAGCCCATAGATAGCTTTGAAAAGAAAGAAAACAAAATCCAAATGATCTGGATCTTCAAAACCAGGAGGTTGCTCTACATATACCTCTTCATCCAGCTTTCCATTCAGAAAGGCGCTCTTGACATCCATTTGATAAACTTTAAAGTTTGAAAATGCTGCGAATGCCAGAAATATCCTGATGGCCTCAAGTCTAGCCACTGGAGCATAGGTTTCATCATAATCAATACCTTCAGCTTGAGAATACCCTTTAGCTACCAGTCTTGCCTTGTTTCTTGTAACCACACCATCTTCATCTAGTTTATTCCTGAATACCCACCTAGTACCAACAGCTTTCTTGTGTACAGGCCTAGGTACCAGTTTCCAGACTTGTTGACTTTCAAACTGATTGAGTTCATCTTGCATAGCAATCACCCAATCTGGATCAGACAGTGCTTCTTCAATTTTCTTAGGTTCCATCTCAGAAAGAAATCCTGAGAACAGACACTCATTTTGAGTAGCACGTCTAGTTCTGACTCCAACATCTGGATCACCAATAATCAACTCAAAAGGGTGAGCTTTATTCCAGACTATCTGTCTTGGAAGATGTGATCTTGATGATTCGCCTTGAAATTCATTGTGATGTTGTGTCCTACTAGATGATCCTTCAGCATCTCCCGCTGAGTTGTTGCCATGTTGACTTGATGATTCTCCGTCAGTAGCATTGGTATCTCCATTGTTGCCAAAGTTTCCATCACTATTACCTTGAGTATCATCAGGATTAACAGGTTCTTCACCAGCAACAACCTCAGGTTCTTGACCATGTTCTGATTCTGAATCTGACGTATCATCAAACTTCAGTTTCTCAGAAGGATCTTCAGTTTGGATACTAGGGAGTTTAGTGTCATCAAATGTAACATTGACACTTTCAGTTACTTTGTGTTGATCAATGATATACACTCTATATGATCTTCTTCCATATCCAACAAAAATACCCTCATATGCCTTTGCCTCGAACTTACCACGACGATCATCTCCATCCTTGAGCACGAAGCATCTGGCACCAAATACATGAAAGTATTTGATAGAAGGTTTCTGTTCATTCAAAATCTCATAAGGAGTTTTCATGAAGTCTTTGTTGATTAGAGTTCGATTCTGAGTATAACATGCAGTATTGACAGCTTCAGCCCAAAAGTACATTGGAAGACCTGATTCATTTAACATCGTTCTTGCAGCTTCAATCAATGTACGATTCTTCCTTTCTACCACTCCATTTTGCTGAGGGGTTCTAGGAGCTGAAAATTGTCTGATAATCCCTTTGTCTGTACAGAATCCATTGAGAAGTGTATTCTTGAATTCTGTCCCATTATCTGACCTTATTGCTCTAACAGGGACGTTAGAATCTAACTCAATCATCTTGATATGATCAATCACAACTTGTGGTGTTTCATCCTTAGAGTGAAGAAATAAAACCAACGTATACTTGGAATAGTCATCAACTATCACAAGACAGTAACACTTCTTTGACATAGAAAGGATATTAACTGGACCAAATAAATCCATATGCAATAATTGCAGAACACCAGTTATGGAAGATGTGTCAGTGCCTTTGTGACTTGCTTTCTTTGACTTTCCTTTCTGGCAAGCCTCACATAGTCCTTCTGGAGAGAATTCCAGCTGAGGCAAACCTCTTACCAATTCTCTTTTGACAAGAGAATTCATTGTTTTGAAATTGAGATGGGAAAGTCTCTTGTGCCATAGCCAACTCTCATCTGACGATGCCTTTGCATAGAAACAATTGACTTCAAGATTGCTTCCATAGTTCATGTCAGCTACGAACAGATTTCCTTTCCGGATTCCCATTAAGGAGGGTTTTTCACTTTTCTTGTGCAGAATCTGACACTTCAGCTTGTCGAATAAAACATTGTAGCCGTTGTCACAGAACTGACTAATGCTAAGCAGATTGTGTTCAAGTCCTTGCACAACATATACATTTTCAATGATAACATTTCCAGCTTGCAAACAGCCATATCCCTCCGTTAAACCTTTGCTGTTATCTCCAAAGGTAACCACTGGGCCAGCTTTCTCAACCACATTTGATAGCAGGGCTCTATCTCCGGTCATATGTCTTGACGATCCGCTGTCAAGAATCCACACTACCGGTTGTACCTGTTTAATGCCCTCTTTTCTTGACGATGAGGTGCTTGCATCACTAGCCATGAGAGCAAGATTCCCAACTTCTTCATCTTCACTGTCAGTATCATCCCAGCTTCTTCCCTTTGCCAGGTACGCCCTTTCAGATTTACTCTTCTGATTAGAATCATAAGAGTTCTTCCTAGCTTGTTTTGGCTTCCTGCATTCTGTGGCAAAGTGTCCCAACTCATTACAGTTGAAGCATCGAATGGTGCTTCGATCAACCATCCCTGTTTTATACCCACCACTGCTGGTGTTAGAGGATGAAGATCCACCTTTCTGGAATCTGTTGTAGTTGGACTTGTACTTGAACTTGGGATTCCTTTTGAATCTGACATTTGAGAATCTCTTGACAATCAGGGCCATTGACTCATCCTCCAATTGCTCCAGTTCTTCCAAGGAATAATAATCATCTCCTGATTGATTTGTAGTAGGAGAATCAAATTCTGCTACTATCACATTATCTTCAACCTTGGAAGACTGTACCATTCTTTCTGACTGTTGAGATTGATGTTGATATTGTGGTTGTTGTTGTTGTTCATCAGCTACTAGAGCAGTCGACGTGCTGACCACTCTTCCTTTCCCGTAAACTTCCTTCTGCTGAATCTGCTCCAACTCATAAGTCTTTAACACACCATAGAGCCTTTCCAAAGAAATCTCACTCAGATCTCTTGCTTCTCTTATGGCAGTGATTCTATGTTCGAGATGAGTTGGCAGTGTTAAAAGGAACTTTTTGTTGACCTCCCTGATGGAATAGTATTTACCATTAATATTCAGGTTGTTGATCAATGCATTGTACCTCTCAAACACTTCAGTGATTCCTTCTCCTGGATTTGATTTGAAATATTCATATTCAGAGGTTAGGATTTCTAGTTTGTTCTCCCTAACTTCCTCTGTGCCTTCATTAATAATCTCAATAGTTTCCCAGATATGTTTGGAATCTTTACAATTCATCACATGTCTATTCATCAGGGGATTAAGGGAATCTACTAAGATTAATTGAAGGCTAGCATCCAGGGAAGCTTCTTCTATTTCAGCAGGAGAGAAGTCCTCAGGATCCTTCACATAAGTTCTCGCTTTGGTGATCACCACATCATTTTCTATTACCTCTGGTTCCATAACCATAGGAATTTTTGGACCCTTCTTCAACACTTGCAAATATTTGGGGTTAGCAACCTGTAAAAACAGTAGCATCTTCTTCTTCCACATAACATAATTTTCTTTATCGAAAAGTGGAATTTTAACGGTTCCAACTTTTTGTGTAGTCATTATGAATTTTTTTGAGTGAATAAAAAATTCAAGAAGTGAAAGAAACACAAAAGTCTAGGATCTTGATTTGTACGTTAATCAGAAGGCTCTGATACCAATTGTTAGGTCCCCATTTGTTTGTAGAAGGGGGGGTTGAATGCAAACAATACCGTTTCGTCGAATAAAATGCGGAATAAAATTGTGAAACAAAATTCAAGTTAAATAAAACTTTTATTAAACTTGAAAGGTGTTACAACTACGGTATCGGTTACAAGGGATTAATCTCAAATCAATTATTACAAATCTAGAATAAATTCGACATGAACTTTTTCTATTTTTGTAATTAAAAGATCAAATGCTAAAAGCGATTTGAGATTAAGTTCTAGGGATTTTAATCCGCTAGATTGATACACAAGAACAAGAGAGTGATTTCTAGTTGATTGGATTTAACTTTACAAGCTAGAAATTGTAAACTTGAATTAGCAGATAAGATGAAATATTTTGGCTGCTTGTTCTCTTTTTGTTCTTGGCTTCTGTTTGATTGCTCTCTGTATGTGTTATGTAAATGAATTGGTCTCTGCTTGTTTTTTTAATCACCACAGCCGAGAATGTTGAACTGGTGTGACAATCCTTTAGAGCTAGTAAGACAATTAAAATGAACTAGCAAGACTTTCGGTATGACTATTGATTGTCATACCGATTGTCATAGTAGTACAAATGAAATTGTCTTACTGAATTAATAAGTGATTTTAATCTAAACAATAATTCTATCAAGACAATCAACTGAATTAGCATGACTTTCGATATGACTATCAATTGTCATACCGATTGTCATACTAGTACAATCAGTTGTCTTTTTAGAATTAAAACAGATTTTAATCAATTAAAATTCTGTAAATCCTTAATATTAATTCTAACTTAATTAATCAATTTAATTCAATTAATCAATAAATTAATCTTTGCAGATATAATTTATTTTCTTAATTAAATTATATGACTTAATTAATTAATAGAGAATTAATACTAACGCTGAGCAGCATCCATTCTTCTGACAATCTTCTGAAAGTCACTGAGACTTATGAATCAATTCCGCCACTTCAATGCTGACACTCGATGTACTGTCTGGTTCATGAGTGACTAACTTCCGTGACGTTTCTTCATGTCTTGACTTTGATATTCTGATTGAATCCTTGTAATAAATTGATACCTTGACGAGATCTCTGTCACTTGATTAAATCCACGATCTTGATTTACATCACTGAGGCATGATCAAATTCTTGAACTTCTTCCAGTGAATCTTCAAGTCTGCAGATGAACAATGTTTCTTTGATCTTTGACAGATGTTACTTTGTGAGATCTCTCTGATGATTGATCCACTATTTACTTATTACATTCTTATTTGAGTTGAGTTAAATACTCGAATAAACGAGTAGGCTATGACATATGCCTTTCACTGGCCTAAGCCCTTGAAGGCTGATCCCGCCAAGCTAGATAAGAGCAAGTATTGCAGGTTTCACAAGGATGTTGGCCATGACACCGATGAGTGTAGGCAATTGAAAGATGAAATTGAGTTTTTGATTCGAAAAGGAAGATTGAACAAGTATACTGGAGATGGAGGGGACAGAAACAATAATGGAAGGAAGAACTTTGAAGATCGTAGGAGGGACCAAGACGATCAGGGGCGGAATCCCCAACCTAGAGGGCCAGTTACAAATGCAATTTTTGGAGGACCGCGACGCCCTCGAGGACCTGTGATAAACACGATCTTTGGAGGTCCAACTGCTGCTGGATTGTCCAAAAATTCCAGAAAGGCATATACTAGGGAGGTTATGCATATTGTTCGAGAAGCCCCGAAGAGGGCCAGGACAGAAGTAACATTGGCTTTTGATGATTCCGACCTAGAGGGTGTGAAGTTTCCCCATGACGACCCGCTGGTCATAACACCGATAATAGGAAATAGCCCGGTTAAGAGGGTCCTTGTGGATAATGGTGCTTCTGTGGATATCTTGCTCCACGACACCTTTCTAAGGATGGGATATAACGACTCCCAATTGACACCAACCGACATGCCGATATATGGATTTGTTGGAGTAGAATGTCCTGTGGAAGGGATAATCAAATTGCCGACCACCATAGGTACGGAACCAAGGCAAGCAACGCAGATGCTGGATTTCATGGTGGTAAAGGCTAGTTCAACTTATAATGCTATCATGGGGAGAACAGGGATACATGCCTTCAAGGTAGTCCCATCTTCCTACCATTCAGTCATGAAGTTTCCCATCAGAAACGGGATTGGAGAAGAAAGAGGAGATCAAAAAATGGCTAGAAGCTGTTATATGGCCTCTTTGAGGGCAGATGGAGTCGGGGGAGGCAGGTTCTTCCTATTGAAGATATGGATGTTCGAGAAAATGACGAGAATAGAGGAAGGCCAGCAGAAGAATTGGTTTCGGTTCCTGTAGACCCCGAGAATCCTGAGAGGATGACTTTCATTGGAGCCACATTAGAGGAGCCCCTTAGAGGGAAGTTAGTGAAATTTTTGTAAGAAAATAGTGATGTGTTTGCATGGTCAGCAGCTGATATGCCAGGCATAGACCCGGAGTTAATTACTCACAAGCTAAACGTGGATCCAAGCCGGAAGACAGTGAAACAAAAGAAAAGAAATTTTGCCCCGAAAAGACAAGAGGCTATAAAACAGGAAGTAGAAAAGCTCTTAGAGGCTGGTTTCATTGAGGAGATCCAATTTCTGGAGTGGTTAGCAAATCCTATAATGGTAAGGAAGGCTAATGTAAAGTGGAGGATGTGTATAGACTTTACTGATTTGAATGATGCATGCCCTAAAGACTGTTTTCCGCTGCCAAGAATTGATACTTTGATTGATGCCACTGCTGGACATGAGATGCTGAGTTTTATGGATGGATTTAGCGGATATAACCAGATCAAAATGCATAAGGATGACATTCCAAAGGTATCATTCATCACTGACTTTGGTGTTTATTGTTATCTTGTTATGGCGTTTGGTCTCAAAAATGCAGGAGCCACCTATCAAAGGTTGGTAAACAAAATTTTTAAAGATCTTATTGGTAAGACTATGGAAGTCTATGTTGATGACATGTTAGTCAAGAGTCTAGTAAGGACTGATCATATAACCCATTTGAGGGAAGCTTTTGAGGTCCTGAGGTACCACAAGATGATTTTGAATCCTACGAAGTGTGCTTTCGGAGTAGGATCTGGAAAATTCTTGGGATTGATGGTCTCAAAGAGGGGAATTGAGGCTAACCCCGATAAAATAAAGGCGATCCTGGACATGGAACCACCAAAAACTGTCAAGGATGTTTAGAAGCTTACAGGAAGGGTTGCTGCGCTAGGACGATTCATCTCCAAGTCAGGAGACAAGTGTTTGTCATTCTTCAAGTCACTAAAAAACATCAAAGACTTTGTATGGAGTGAGGAAAACCAGAAGGCATTTGAAGAGTTAAAGAAGTATATGGCCCAGGCCCCGTTGTTGGCCAAGCCAGTTCTGAGTGAAGTTTTATTCTTATACTTGGTTGTTTCAGAGAGCGCCTTGAGCGCGGTGTTGGTTAAGGAGGAACTGAAAGTCCAGAAACCCGTATACAATGTCAGCAAAATTTTGCATGGTGCTGAGTTGAATTATTCAGCTATTGAGAAATTCGCTTTAGCCTTGGTAATGGCTTCGAGAAAGCTGCGTCTTTATTTTCCGGCTCACCAGATTGAGGTGCTAACAAATCAGCCCCTGAGAAATATCATTCACAGTCCCAAGGCAAGTGGGAGATTGATTAAGTGGGCAATAGAGCTAGGAGAGTTTGATCTCAAGTATAAGCCACGTACGGCAATAAAAGCCCAGGCACTAGCTGACTTCGTGGTGGAATGTACCATACCCAACCAAGAAGTCGGGGGGCAGGAAGATGCCATACCTCAAGACAAGGGAGTCGATAATGGGGGCAAAAAGAAGCATAATAAAGAATATTGGGTTCTCTATTTTGATGGAGCATCAAAAATGAACTCCAGTGGAGCAGGATTGGTTTTGCAAAGCCCTGATGGGTTCTTAATTGAGTATGCTATGAAGCTAGACTTTCCAACCACAAACAATGAGGCAGAATATGAAGCCCTGATAGCTGGCCTTGGCCTAGCTGGAACACTTAGAGTTAAAATTTTGAAGGTCCGTGGAGACTCGAAGTTGGTCATATCCCAGGTAAAGGGAGAATTTGAGGCAAGGGATGAGACGATGGCTAAATATGTCTGCCTAGTAAGGGCTGTGATGACCCAATTTAATGAATGTCATGTTGAGCACATTCCAAGGGAAGAAAATGCTAAGGCAGATGCGTTATCAAAGTTTGCTTCATCTGAGATTGAAGAAAGTTCAGGAAGTGTGTACTTCCGTGTTTTGAAAACACGAAGCATAGATGTTAAGCTTGTGGCACCCAGAGGCCTGGGGACGTCATGGATTGATCCCATCAAGGCTCACATTCAGACCGGTTGGTTTCCAAGCGATGCAACTGAAGCACGGAAGTTAACTATTCGAGCACTAAGGTACTCTTTGATAGATGGGATTCTGTATAAAAGATCTTTCGTGGTTCCTTACTTAAGGTGTCTCAGGCCCGATGAGGCACGCTTGGCTCTTGAGGAAGTGCATGAAGGTATTTGTGGGCAACACTTGGGGGGCAGGGCCTTGGCTCATAAGATAACCCATTTAGGCTTCTATTGGCCAGAAATGATGGCTGATGCCAAAGAATATGTGAAGAAGTGTGATCACTGTCAGAAGCATGCACCAGTTGTTAGACAACCCCCCGAGATGCTGACCTCTATCAACTCGCCTATTCCCTTTGCTATGTGGGGGATGGATATTCTAGGGCCTTTCCCTATGGCCACGGCACAAAGGAAGTTTCTGATTGTAGCCATTGATTATTTCACCAAGTAGATTGAAGCCAAGCCCTTGGCCAAAATCACAACTAAGCAGGTTGCACAATTCCTGTGGGAAGGAGAATTTGAGGCAAGGGATGAGACGATGGCTAAATATGTCCGCCTAGTAAGGGCTGTGATGACCCAATTTAATGAATGTCATGTTGAGCACATTCTAAGAGAAGAAAATGCTAAGGCAGATGCGTTATCAAAGTTTGCTTCATTTGAGATTGAAGAAAGTTCAGGAAGTGTGTACTTCCGTGTTTTGAAAACACGAAGCATAGATGTTAAGCTTGTGGCACCCATAGGCCTGGGGACGTCATGGATTGATCCCATCAAGGCTCATATTCAGGCCGGTTGGTTGTCAAGCGATGCAACTGAAGCACGGAAGTTAACTATTCGAGCACTAAGGTACTCTTTGATAGATGAGATTCTGTATAAAAGATCTTTCATGGTTCCTTACTTAAGGTGTCTCAGGCCCGATGAGGCACGCTTGGCTCTTGAGGAAGTGCATGAAGGTATTTGTGGGCAACACTTGGGGGGCAGGGCCTTGGCTCATAAGATAACCCGTTTAGGCTTCTATTGGCCATAAATGATGGCTGATACCAAAGAATATGTTAAGAAGTGTGATCGCTGTCAGAAGCATGCACCAGTTGTTAGACAACCCCCCGAGATGCTGACCTCTATCAACTCGCCTATTCCCTTTGCTATGTGGGGGATGGATATTCTAGGGCCTTTCCCTATGGCCACGGTACAAAGGAAGTTTCTGATTGTAGCCATTGATTATTTCACCAAGTGGATTGAAGCCAAGCCCTTGGCCAAAATCACAACTAAGCAGGTTGCACAATTCCTGTGGGAAAACATTATGTGCCGATATGGAATTCCCCATATCCTCGTCACTGACAATGGAACACAATTCAACAATGAGGAATTCAAGAAGTATTGTGAAGAAAATGAAATTGAGTTACGGTTCACCTCTGTGGCTCACCCGCAAGCCAATGGGCAAGCGGAGGTAGCAAATCGGATAATACTGGATGGACTAAAGAAGAGGATCGAGAAGTCAAGAAATAATTGGGTGGATGAAATACTTCCAATATTATGGGCCTACAGGACTACCTGTAGAGTCACGACAGGAGCAACTCCCTTCATGTTGGCATATGGGGCAGAGGCAGTTGTTCCAGTAGAGATATCACATTCCTCTCCAAGGATTCAGGCTTTCAATGCGGAAGAAAATGAAGGAGGGCAGAGGTTAGCCCTGGATTTAATCGATGAAGTGCGAGATAAGGCTCATGCAAAGATAGTAGAATATCAGAAAAAGGCTTCATTCTACTACAACCTAAGGGTTAAAGAAAGGTTTTTCAAACAAGGTGACCTAGTCTTGAGAAAGATAGAAGCTTCTGGTGTCGAACAAAAAGGAAAGCTTGCCCCGAATTGGGAAGGGCCGTACAAAGTCAAGAGCGTTCAGGGTAGAGGAACCTGCAAGCTGGAAACTATGGATGGTTTTGAAGTCCCGAGAACCTGGCATGCACAAAACCTGAAGGTTTACTATGTGTAAGATAGTCGAAGTACGATTCTTGCTTGTCATTATGACAAACAGGTTTAAAAGCACCTTGAAGCTTTGTTTGCGTAGGACTTTATATTCTATTAGAATTTACATTGTCAAGTTATTATTGATTAGGGTCGAACCCATGCTATGTAAGGTTTTGGAAAACCAGACTTCGTATTAAAGAGTTAGAAATTATTTCAATCTAAGGATGCTTAAAGTTTAAGTGCATATTAAGTACTGTAAACAAGAAAGAGGCAAATAAGGAAAACAGCATATCTAATATAGCCCCGAAGGGTAACAACTTTTGACATAAACTAAATTCACATATTGTCTCGAAAAAAGATATACAAAAAAAACTTAGGCCTCGGAAGCCTCGGATTCTTCGGAACCACTATCCGAAGTCTCCTCGGAAGTCTCAGTTGTCCCCTCAGAAGTCCCCATAGAGGTCCCATCAGAACCACCTTCGGATGCATTGGATGATGCGGGAGACACTGGATTCTGAGGCGCAGCCCTTGGAGGCTCTTCCACCCTGACCTTCTTCACAGCAGGCACAGAATCTTCTTCGGAAGAAGTCTCCTCCTCCCCGGAGCTGGACTCGAGTTCTTTCCTCTTGTGGCCTGGGCTCCCCGAAGGGCCGACTTTGATCAAATCAACCAGCTTGTCAGTAACACCCCCAAGATCCGGGACTCGCACAGGGCAAGGAAAGGAGGACTGCTCAAGGATTTCTGGAAACTCATCTTGGACGGCCTCTACAGCAGCATCCCAGCCTTCTTTATAGCTAACTGGGTGAAGAAGGGTATCGTGCTCCACCATCAAGTCTTTGAACTCCAGGGTGTCCATCCAGCCGTCAAAGGATTTATCTTTCTGCGCCTTCAGAATAACATTTTCGGCCCGGGCCGTTTCCAGGTCAGAAGTGGAAGAGGCCAGCTGAGCTTCAAGGGCCTCTATTCTCTGGTTGGCCTCCTCCAACTTCTTGTTAGCATCTTCCAGGCCAACCTTCCAAGCCTTAGCTTGGTGGATTGCCCCTTGGAAGTGGGCGTTAGCCTGCAAGAGAAGCAGCAAAAGTATGAGAAAAGAAACATGAAGAGGCAAGTATGAAGGGCATAGGTAAAGGACGTACCGTCGCCAAAGCCTGGGCTCCGAAAAGCTCATTCCCCTCTAAGTCCTGTTGAAGGACAAAGTCTTGATAATCCACCGGGGAGATGGAATGCTTGGACCATTCCTTGCACAGCGTCGTGCTGCCAACGATTGAATCCTTGCCCCGGATCCCCCAAGCAGGTTGAAAATAGGCCCCTGGCCTCTGCTTGGTGCACAAAACCTGGTTGGGGCCTTCCTCGCCCGGTTCCATTGCTTGAAGAAGGAACTTAGGGAAGCGGTCACCAAGGCGTGGGTCTTTAAAGACCTTTCCAGCCCTCTTCATCCTGGTTGTCTCCAGGTCCTTAGGCTTGGTAGCCTCCTCAATCTTCTCAGCCACTGCAACAAACAAAGTAAGTTGAAAAATTCAATGGAATAGAAAATGAAGGAAATAAAAAGGAGGTAAGGAAGGGAACTTACTTTTTTTATGGATGGGAGAGAGGCCGCGTTCTACCAGGACGGTCTCCCGGATAAGGTCCCAAGAATGGGAAGTCCCATTGTTCTGCGTAAGGAGGTTGAAAGCTCTAGCCTCCTCCTCAGTCAAAGTTATATCATTTGGGCTCCCATCCACGGCCAGCCCAAAGGACAACCGAAACAGGGTGCCCCAATCTCCGCCTTCCCAAACAATGAACAAAAAATCTTTCTTCCACCCCAAGTTGTTGTCGGGGATGGACTTCCCATTCACAATATGGGGAATAGTGGGGCGCTGGTTTAGAGAAACCCAACCCGGACTTTTATCAGGGCTGTTTTTGAACTGGAAAATTTTCCTGAAAATGGCAACGGAAGTAGGGACCTTGTGCTTGGCACATTGTGACAGGTAGCACAGAATAAGCCTCCAAGAATTGGGGGGGAGTTGGCAAGGGCTGATGCCCATATCAGCCAGTAACAAAGGAATGAAGGGATGAAAAGGGAGTCTGATACCTGCCCTTAGAGTATCCCTATAGACACATAGCAGCGTCCTTTTTCCACTGGCAGGCCCTGTCGGCCGGACCTGCAAGAACCAGCTTAAAAGGTTCCTTGATTTTGAAGCAGCTGCTCAACTTTTCCAGCTCCTTGGGATCCCGTAAAGCGCTAATATGGTCGTGCGCGTCCAGATGCGCATCAGACGGGTACTCGTCCCCTCGAGTGTTGATCATGTCGATCAAAGAAGTGTACCTCGATCGAATAGGATATTCATTGGACTTTCTAGCCACATTCATCTTGGCCAAGCGAGTCATTTTTTTGTCAGCCATCTGAAAAAAGGGGGGCACGTAAGCAGGCTATCTTAAAAGGGCACACAATGGAAAAATAGACACGAAAAGTCAAGGGAGGAATTTTACCTGAAAAAGCGCTCCTAAAAAAGGCTTTGAGCTCCGACTTGCTGTTATTGCTCTGAGAATCTTAGCAGGAGGAGAAAGAAGAAAACTTAGAAATGAGAAGGTGAGGAGTAGTGGTCTCTCAGTCCTTTATATAATTGGAAAAGGAAGTTGAAGGGACGAAGGCCCATTAAGGACAAAGGCCCATAGGAAAAAGCCCAGAAAAAAGGAATATTCTAGAATATTCCTAGGAATTCTAGAGGATTCTAAACAGGGTATATTAAGCTCAGATCAATATTAAGCCCAATAAGATTTGAAAAAGCCCAATAAAAGAGGCCCAGTAAGATTTGGAAAAGCCCAATAAAAGAGGCTCAGTAAAATTTAATAAGGCCCAATAAAGAAGGCCAGGCCCAAATCCAATTAGGATTTGGAAAATACAATACCCTAAATTAAAGCCAAATAAAGAAGGCTAGTGGAAGACCAGAATCCAGGTCAAAATCCAGGTCGTGAATCCTGCCCGAAATCTTTCGAGCAGACACCCGAAAATAACGGGTAAAAAATACCAGAATCCAGGTCGAAATCCAGGTCGTGAATCCTGCCCGAAATCTTTCGAGCAGACACCCGAAAATAGCTGGAATAATGGGACTGAATTGAGCTCGAAACTTCGACCAGGAATGAGGTCGAATAAACCAAGCGTCTTTCAAGAATGGGGATTAAAAACCCAGGTCGAAGTTCAACTAGGATCCTGGTCGAATTCCAGGTCGTGGATGGATTCTAGTCGAAATCATTCGACCAGGAAGCAAGAGAATCAAAGAATTTTCGAACAGGATTCAGGTCGAAATATCGACTAGAATCCTGGTCAAAATCCTAGTCGATAAGCTCAAGACCAGGAGCTAAAAAAAGTGGGGGAGTTTTCGACCTAGATCCAGGTCGAAAGTTCGACTAGGATCCTGGTCGAATTCCAGGTCGTGGATCCTAGTCGAATTCCTTCGACCAGGATGGCAAGGCTGACCCCTATTTCGACTAGGATCCAGGTCGAAAAAGGGCTGGAAATCTGAAAAATCAGAAAATTAAGGATAAATCCCAGAAAATTAGGGGAAAATCCAGAAAATTATGGAAAAATCCCAGAAAATTAAGGGAAAAATCCAGAAAATTAGGGAAAAATCCCGGAAATAAGGGAAAAATTCCTGGAAATTAAGATAATTCCTGAATAAAAGGAAAATTCATTGTAAATGTGTAGGTCGCTCCACACTTTACGCAAAAATGAAACCCTGTAAGGGAATGAATAGACTTAACTTCTGCGAAACCTGATCAATGTTTCCCAAAAGTTGGGGGGCAAATGATAGGGATAAGTAAATTATGATAGTATAATTAAATACTGCATTAATTGTACAAGGTGTGGACTGCCAGGCCCAATAAGAAGATGTATGACATTCAGACCAGAAAGGTTAACATGCTGATCAGGCCTGATGGACCAGATCAGGCCTGATGGAACAAAGAAGGCCCAAAAACCCTGATTATTAATTAATTTCATAATTAATTAATAAGGGAAAAATCAGCTATTGAGAAGAGTCCCGATAAGGATATAAATCCTTACAGATTAGCCTCAAGGGGACCTAAAAGGATAAGGAATCAGTTTCCTACTATCTAGGACTCCAAAGTCCATTCTAATTATGAGATTTGCCCACCAAGTCTCCTATACCAAGTCCAATTCAAGGACTCCCAACATCGATATAAGGGGCCTCACCCCACAGATCAGAACTATATTTTTTGGCTTGATTCTCTAATTCACAGAGATACGTAGGCATCTCGTAAAGGCAGAATTAAGCTACGAAACACGAGAGCAGCCATTAAAGGCCTTGAGCTCCCGAATCTTAGTAATAAATACAGCAAATAATAACCTTAGTTTTTTATCCATAACAACAAGAAACTGTATATTTGGCCGGAGGACCAGCTTTACTTAAAGGTTATTCCCCGGTAAGACTAAATTACTTTTTGGTTGTAATAATTATCACTTGATGGTTGAAAGTACTCTAGATATGATGGTTCGTTTCCAAGACAATAACCTGTAAGTGTGTGTGTGTGTTATAAGTGTGGGGCCGTGAAGCATGAGTATTTATATATTGTAGTGTGAGTTGTGTGGTTGTAATAGTTTAGATGACGTGGCCTCCGAGATTCATTACCCCGGGTTTTGGGCGCCACATCTTCCCTCGAAGTCAACAGAAATGACCAAACTTTGACCGGCTATATCTCACTCGTTTCTAATATGATTAACATGATTCAACAGCCTATTTCATGTATTTTCTCACAAAGAATCCAATTATAAAATTAGCTTAACGATCTGATTTTAAATGAGTACTAAAAGGGTTGATTTACAGAACGTTTTTACTATAAAAAACTAATATATACACACTTATATCATATATATTCATATATTCAACGGAATTAATAAAAATATACTTTTGTGTGTAAATTTGCATAGCTTCATGAAATCCAAACATGCAAACTATATTTTTTCAATGTGATTCTTTTGCATTACTAAAAAAGAATGTAAGACTCGAAATCTAGTGAATATCTTTATACTTGTTAGATATATTTGATAATGTCATGGCTAATATGATTTATGTTTAGTTTTCAGATCTTACTTAAACAGGATAAATCAGTACTTACGGGAAGTCGGGACTTAAGGATATCAGTACTTATATTATCAGGAGATAATCATCAGAAGATGAATATCAGAACTTAAGTACTGAAGGACGTTCAGATAAGGCACAGCAGCTGATTAAAGGAAAGAAGATTGAGACAAACATAAGAAGAGATATGCATGAAGAAGGAATTCTATGAATAATAGAATACTTGGAAGAAAAGATATCTGATTGATATATTTTAGGAAGCAGAATTATATTCCATATCAATTAGCAATTATCTTGTAGCTGTGTAGTATATAAACACAGACATAGGGTTTACACTATAAGTGTTATCATTATCAAAAATATTATTCATTGTAACCCTAACAGCTCTCGTGATATTGGTTCATCACTGAGAGGTAACAGTTCCACACTGTAACAGAGTTTATTGTTTCAATAAAGTTTGTTTTCTGTTACTTGAGTTATTAAAGTTTGATTTGATTGTACTTTATACTGTATTCACCCCCTCTACAGTGTGTGTGTGACCTAACAAGTGGTATCAGAGCCAATCTGTTAGCGTACAAATAGTTTAAGATCCATATACAATCATGTCTGAAACAGAAACTTCAACTAAGCCCACCAAAACTGAAGAACCTCCAAAAACACAAATTCAAAGCCGATATGAGACCATCAGAGTTCCCATATTGAGACCATCTGAATATCCCATATGGAAGGTGAGGATGACCATGTTTCTGGAAGTGACAGATCCAGAATATCTTGAATAGAATCAAGGAAGGGCCTCACAAACCAACCAAGCTCGCGGTTGCAGTTGCAGGAGAAGCAGCAAAGACTGTACCAAAGGAGAAGAGTGATTACACTGCTTAAGATATCGCATCAATTGTTAAGGATGCTAAGGTACGACACTTACTGGATAGTGCCATTGATAATGTAATTTCAAACAGGGTAATAAACTGCAAGACTGCAAAGGAGATATGGGATGCCCTGGAAACAAGGTGTCAGGGAACTGATACGATTAAGAAGAACAGGAAGATAATACTCACTCAAGAGTATGAACACTTTGACTCAAAGGATAATGAGTCATTGACTGATTTATATGATAGATTTGTCAAACTCTTGTATGATCTGTCATTGGTTGATAAGGAGTATGATCTTGAAGATTCAAACCTTAAATTCATGTTAGCTCTTCCTGAATGCTGGGATTTGAAGGCTACAATAATAAGAGACAACTACAATCTTGATGAAACAACTCTTGATGAAATTTATGGAATGCTCAAGACTCATGAACTTGAGATGGAACAAAGAAACAAGAGGAAAGGAGGAAAGTCAAGGACAGTTGCTCTTAAGGCTGAAGAAGAATCGCCCAAGGCAGCTACCTCAAGGAAAGACAAGGGTAAAGCTCTTTTCACAAAGTCTGATACTGAGTCATCAAGTTCTGAAAGTGATGATGACTCAGAATCTGAAAGCTTGCCTGAGACGGATGCTGATGAAGAGATGATGAAGCTGTGTGTTCTTTATGGTGAAAGTGATCACAAAGATTGTATACAGGAAGTTCAGGAAGGGAAAGAAGTTTTCCAGGAAAAGCACAAGTTCTGATAAGAAGAATTTCAGAAGAGCTGAGGGCAGAGGAGGAAAGTCTGACATATGAGATTATACCAATGTCAAATGTTATAATTGTGGTGAGAAAGGCCACATATCTCCTTATTGCAAGAAAGTGAAGAGTGACAAAGGCAAGGCTCTTGTCACAAAGAAGAAAAGCTGGACAGACACCTCAGACTCTAAAAGTGGGGAGAATTATGCCTTGAAGGCAAATGCTGATAAGGCAAGTGTTGAAAGCAGTTCTGAAGCTGCTGAATCAAAGGTACCTCATACTACTTATGCTTTTCATACTGATGATATTAATGAGTTGAGAAGATATCTTAAAACCATGTTTGTTAGTTATAGAGATCAAACTTTAACATGTGAAAGATTAACTTCTGAAAATCTTACTTTTAAGAAAAGAAATGATTTCTTAGAAAAAGAGTTAGTTATGTTCCATCAAACTCAGAAAGATAGAGATGATGCTTTTTATGTTAGGGATGAAGTGCTAAAAATGAATGAATCTCTAAAAACTGAGTTAGAAAAAGAAAGAGAGGTTATCAGGATTTGGACTAACTCTGGCAGAACAACTCAAAATTTGCTAAGTAGTGAAAACTGGAAAGAGGGCTTAGGTTATGGAGAGGATAAGAATGATAAAGGAACTATAGAAATTAAGCCTGTTGTTGTTAAGCAAAAGCCAAAGTTAAAACCTGTTAAGTTTGTAGCTGTAAAGTATGATAATAAGAAATCAGAAGTTAAAAAGGTATTAACTTCTGACAAACTAAAACAGGAAAAGACAGTTGAAGTAAACATAGGCTTAATGACTAAGAAGCAGCTTAAGCATAAGCTGAAAGATGTTAAGAATGCAAACAAGGTAAAATCACCTAGGAAAAATAGTAATGGAAAGGAAGGTGTGAATAAAAGCAATGATTATAAACCTGTTCCTAAAGCTCCTAGGAAAATGTGTCATAACTATGGAAGTTCTAACTATCTGGCTTCTTTTTGCAGGAAGAATAAGAACATAAACTCCTTACCTTCAAAGTCAGGAGTTAAGAGTCAGTCTGTTAGATATAAGCCACAAAATCCTTGTTTTCATTGTGGTAGTTTATGGAATTCCATTTATACTTGTAAGAAATATCATAGTTTGTACTATGATTATTATCAAATAAAACCTTCATTAAAGAAAGTTTCCATTGTTCCTTCTAGTGTAAATTCTGATTCAAAGTCTGATAGTGTAAATTCTGATAAGAAAAATGTTAACATAAATTCTGATGCTAAATCCGATGCAAATGTTAACAAACTTGATAAGGCCAAAGGATCCAAGCAAGTCTGGGTCCTTAAAACTAATCATTAGTGGTCTTTGTGATTGCAGGGCAACAGGAAAAACATCCTAGTTCTGGACAGTGGATGTTCAGGACATATGACTGGAAATAAAGCCCTGCTATCAGACTTTGTGGAGAAAGGTGGCCAAGTGTTTCTTATGGAGATGGAAACATTGGAAAAACATTGGGATATGGCAATATCAATCTTGGGAATGTCATCATTAAAAAAGTAGCTCTGGTCTCAGGACTTAAACACAATCTACTGAGTATAAGTCAAATCTGTGACAGAGGTTATCATGTTGATTTCTTTGAAGAACACTGTGAAGTTGTGAGTAAATCTACAGGCAAAGTTGTTCTGAAAGAATACAGGCGTTGTAACATTTATGAAGCCAAGCTTTCAACAAGTACTGATGGTTCTGTAATCTGTCTGATGAGTAGAGCATCAATTGAAGAAAGCTGAAATTGGCACAAAAAACTCTCTCATTTAAATTTCAACAATATAAATGAGTTGGTCAAAAAGGATCTTGTGAGAGGACTGCCAAAGTCAGTATTTGCTCCTGATGGCCTTTGTGACTCTTGTCAGGAAGGCTAAACAAAGAAAATCCTCATTCAAGAGCAAGACTGAAGCATCAATTCTTGAGCCTTATCACCTACTACATGTTGATCTATTTGGTCCAGTAAATGTCATGTCTATTGCAAAGAAGAAATATGCTATGGTCATAGTGGATGAGTTCACCAGATACACATGGGTGTATTTCTTGCACACAAAAAGTGAAATTGCATCTATCTTGATTGATCATGTCAGGCAACTGGATAAATTGGTCAAAGATTTCTGTGAAAATTATAAGGAGTGATAATGGTACTGAGTTCAAGAATCTGATAATGGAAGAGTTCTGCAAAAACCATGGAATGAAGCAGGAATTCTCTACTCTTGGAACTCCACAGAAAAATGGAGTTGTTGAAAGGAAGAATAGAACTCTCATTGAAGTTGCACGTACAATGCTTGAAGAAGCAAAGCTTCCAACCTATTTCTGGGCTGAAGCTGTGCAGACTGCTTGTTTTACTCAAAATGCAACACTCATTAACAAGCAAGGAAAGACACCATAGATGGTGAAGAAAAAGAAGCCAAAATTGAAGTATTTTCATGTATTTGGATGCAAGTGTTTTGTTCTTAAGACTCATCCTGAACAGCTATCCAAATTTGATCTAAAAGCTGATGAAGGAATCTTTGTTGGATATCCACTTTCCACAAAAGCCTTCAGAGTCTATAATTTGAGAACAAGAGTGGTCATGGAATCTATCAATGTCTCTTTTGATGAAGAAGATTACTGGACTTGAAGATTTTATTGATCATGATCAGCTGAGATTTGAAAATGAAGACTCAAATTCTGATACTGAAAATCCTGACAATATAAGTCCTGATACTGCAAACTCTGATGGATTAAACTCTGTTGTTATTGAAACTGTTGTGACTACGCCAAAGGAAGATGCACCTATGCAGGGGGAGCATATTCAAGATCTTACCACATCTCAAGAAGCATCAGAACATACATCTGGCTCTTCAAGTTTTGATTCGTCAAGTTCTGATAAGCCAAGTTCTGATAGTACTGAAAATCTAAATTCAGAAGAATCCAACTCAGAGAGCATAGTTTCAGGAGGAGCATCAGAAAATGAAAATGAAGACAGCATGGATCATGGGGGAGCATCCAGTTCTAGAGAAAACCTTCCATCTGCAAGGAAGTGGACTAAATCACATACACCTGATTTGATAATTGGAAATCCTAATGCAGGTGTCAGAACTAGAACAGGTACTTCAAACGAATGTCTTTACAATTCTTTTCTTTCTCAGACTGAGCCAAAGAAAGTGGAAGAAGCTCTTCAAGATGCTGATTGGGTGCAAGCAATGCAGTAAGAGTTAAATGAATTTGAAAGAAACAAAGTCTGGACCCTAGTGCC
This sequence comes from Apium graveolens, assembly GCF_009905375.1. Classification (NCBI taxonomy): domain Eukaryota; kingdom Viridiplantae; phylum Streptophyta; class Magnoliopsida; order Apiales; family Apiaceae; genus Apium; species Apium graveolens. The sequence goes on from NC_133649.1 coordinate 94,864,625, forward strand.
AAGACCAAAGAACGGATCTGTTGTTGGTACAAAGTGGGTATTCAGAAACAAAACTGATAGTGATGGCTATAATTACAAGGAATAAGGCAAGGCTGGTTGCAAAAGGATATTCTCAACAGGAGGGAATTGATTATGATGAAACATTTGCACCAGTTGCTAGATTAGAAGCCATAAGGATATTTCTGGCTTATTCTGCTCACAAAAAGTTTACTGTCTTTCAAATGGATGTGAAAAGTGCTTTTCTCAATGGAGAATTGGAGGAAGAAGTATATGTTGAACAACCTCCAGGCTTTGTAGATTCCAAATATCCATATTATGTCTACAGGATTGATAAAGCACTTTATGGACTTAAGCAAGCTCCTAGAGCATGGTATGAGACTTTAGCTCAGTTTCTTCTGGAAAGTGGATTTAACAGAGGAACTATAGACAAAACCCTGTTCTACCTCAACCATGGAAAGGACTTACTTCTGGTCGAGATTTATGTTGATGATATCATTTTTGGGTCTACAAATGACAGACTTTGCAAGAAGTTTGCCAAACTGATGCAGTCAAGGTATCAGATGAGTATGATGGGGGAACTTAGCTATTTTCCGGGCCTTCAAGTCAAGCAGAATGAAGAAGGCACTTTTAGTTGTCAAACTAAGTACACCAGAAACTTGCTGAAGAAATTTGGAATGCAAGATTGTTCAAGTACATCCACTCCCATGGCCACTGCAACAAAACTGGACAAGGATACTGGTAAATCAGTAGATATTATTGATTACAGAGGTATGATTGGCTCTCTACTCTATCTAACTGCTAGTAGACTTGATATCATGTATGCTACCTGTCTTTGTGCAAGATTTCAAGCAGATCCAAGAGAACCTCACTTAACAGATGTAAAAAGAATATTCAAGTACCTTAAGGGAACAGCTGATCTGGGATTGTGGTATCCCAGAGAATCAGATTTTAAACTAATAGGTTACTCAGATGCTGATTTTGCAGGTTGCAAAATTGACAGGAAAAGCATAAGTGGAAGCTGCCAATTTCTTGGAGGCAGATTGGTTTCTTGGTTTAGCAAGAAATAAAAGTCAATTTCCACATCAACTGCAGAAGCAGAGTACATTGCTGCAGGAAGCTGTTGTGCACAGATTCTTTGGATGAAGAATCAGTTACTGGATTATGGGTTAACATATTTCAAAATCCCTATTTACTGTGATAATCAAAGTGCTATTGCTATGACAGGTAATCCAGTTCAACACTCAATGACAAAGCACATCAGCATCAGGTACCACTTCATCAGGGAACATGTGGATGAAGGTACAGTGGAATTGCACTTTATTCCAACAGATCAACAACTAGCAGATATCTTCACCAATCCATTGTGTGAAGCTACTTTTACAAGATTGGTAAATGAACTTGGAATGGTTTCAGGTTCTTTTTCTAAATCTGCTTAGTTTTGTTCTGATACATCAGACTTTATGATCAGTATTTACAGGAATTACTCTCTTTATGTATTCTGTGCTTAATTGAAAACTTGCTTAAGTACTGACTGTTGTCTGATGTAACTTTCTAAACTCTGATAGTGATATGTCTGTTTATGTAACTATTCAATCCTATGAGGATACCTGTGCTAGATGCTGACCTAGTAGTCTTTAATAAACTAGGGATCCCATGTTAGAAGTAATTATTTCTGTGGAAATCTATTGACACAAGCAAATTCTGATATTGAGCTTAGTTGAGTTTACTTTGTCTATCTTATTACTAAGTCACAAACTAGAATATTGCTTCTCATCTGTTAAGTTCTGATGCTAGTAAATCTGTTGAATGTACTAAGTGCTGATAAACGTCTCTTATCAAAAGAAAAAGAAAAGAATCAAGGATTAAACTCAGGTACTCCTTTGAGATCTAGAGTAAAAATGTGGAAGGGACGACCCAAGTGCATTGCTGGTATTAAGTAAATATGCATCAGAAAAGCAAAATATTTTCTTGGTGACTTTTCACACTCTATGATTACTGGAGAAATACTCTGATAATAGCATAAATTCTGATAAGCAATCGTGACTCACTTACACTGAAAAGCCACTGTACAATGGAATTTAAAAAGATGCACAAAATTAGCACAAAATAGTTGAGGTGGACTCAAGCATGAACGCCTTCAATAGTAGGTTTCAGAATAATGACAGGTTTTTAGTGAAGTTTTTAGTTATGCCTTATTTCTAAGATGTACTGAAGTGAATCAGACTTTACTCTTTAGTCTGATATTTAGCTTAATGCACACACTAAACACTCCATATGAATGATGAAAATTACTGTGGTGATCTATGTTATTTTAGATGAACAGTTTATGTGTCACATTGCACAAATTCTGAGGACAAGTTCTGATTGCACGTTCTGATGATTAAGTTCTGAAGAATCTATATCAGAATTTGTGTGAGGACTTACTAAGATAGGCATTCAATTTTCAAAGTTAAGAAATCAAGTTTTGATAACTGTTAAGTTCTGATATAAGTCTAAGTTCTGATATTAAAATCTGATCCTTTACTTGACTTATTTATGGATAAAATCTAAAAATAGTCTCCTTTTAAATCAGAATATATTTGGGTAGAATATTAACAGTCAATATCATTAGGGATAGTGGTTCATGTACATGTACAGCAATGTTTACTTGTTACTTGTGCGCATTAAACCCTGACTTACACTTCCAATGACTGTTTTTCTTCTTCCCAATCTAGGGAGACGAGGTAGAATTAATTCTACCTGTCAGCATTAAATTTCCTTGCGTCTCCTGGCATTCTTTTGCCTATATAAACAACCACTTCACATCAGCCTTCACATCAACTCTTTTATCACAAACTCACCTTCATTCTCTTTATATTAAAAACACCATGGTCAATTACAATATATTTTTGAACTATGAAACATTCAACATGGAGCTGAGCTGTGAAGCCTGGCAGCAGGAATGGCACGTCACTGCCATTCCTGATGAGATATGGGACTCAGTTCCCCAGGAGGTACTCACCCACCTCCTGTTCTTCTACACGGATTACCATCGCCATCTAGAGCGATTGGAGGAGGAAAGGCTGGAAGCTCTCCGCCAGCAAGAGCGAATCATCAGACTCGCTATTTTGTTTGTCGAGAGTAGGAAGAAGAAATGATTTATTTTCTTCTTCTTGTTTTTCTTCATCGTCAGCCTTGCCCTGCTTCTTGAGCTAGGACAAAGGCTGTTGATGTTAGGTTTAGCAGCTTAGGACAATCTTGTAAAAGTTCTGATGTAATTTAAAATTTCATGAATGTATTCTCTTAATATATTAATGAAATTTCTTTTTTTTGCAAGTTCTTGTCTCTGAGATGTTCTGTAATGCATTGATAAATTCTGATAAATATTCATATTCTGATGACCATTTCATATTTTGATTTAAATTAAGTTCTGATTTTACATTATCAGTATTGTTCACTTGATTTATTTTGGTCATTCACACTCGAATTTTTTTTCAGAATATTGGTGTTGTAGTGAAAAATAATTGAATAAGTGGGAACAGTTTCAATTTTGAATTAAAACTTATTTACCTTGATTAATGGAATTACTGGGTAAGTGGAACGGTTTTTCCTTGAAAAACTGCAAGTGGGTAAGTAATGATTACTGTTTTCTCATGCCCATTAACTATTCATTATTACTGCATGACTGACAGGTGTCCAACGGTTACATTTTTTTTTCAAAGTATAAGTAAGACAGAGAGAACATTTTCTAATCTTTTATTCACTTTTATACTTTATCTCTCTATTTGCTTTTACTCTCTTTCTTCTCCTGACGTTGGTTTTTCATATAGGCATTTTATCAAACACCTAACAGGCACTCTTAAATCTCGGTTATTTTCATGGCACCTAAGGATTTGATCATTGATGGAGCTAAATTTGTTCCAAATAACTATGCTGCAATTCTTGATAATGCTGAAGCTCCGTCTGAGTTGCATTTTGTGCAAGATCTTCTTGCACACAGTGAAATTGGGTATGCATTGACCCAACCTTCAACCTTTTCGAGCCAACAAGTTCTGACATTTTGGAGGACTGGAAACTTTGATAATGGTGGTCCAAATGGTACTCCTAGTATTGTTTTCGAAATGGATGATTCTACATATGGGGTAACTCCTGGTACAATTCGCAAGGCCCTACATCTACCAGAAGGATGTACTTTTTCAACCCCGGAGGAATCAGCTCTTAAAGAGTTCATGGCTAGTTTGGGGTATGAGCAGAGTTTGGCAAAGCTTGGGCAGTTGAAACGGGCTCATATCAGAAAGGAATGGAGCTTCTTCTTTGACTGCATCACTAAAGCTTTTGGGAATAAGTGTTCAAACTTTGATGTTATCCCTATAATGAGTCAGCACATCGGGTATGCTATCATTAACCAAACTCATTTTGATTTTGCAAATGCTGTGATAGGTTTTATTGGGGATAGGATGACAGAAGATAGGAATGTTGTCTACTTTGCTAGATTTTGTCAGCTTATTTTTAACCATTGTTGTGCTGATGAACACAACCTACCACTGACTTAACTCCATCTTTCAAAATTGCAAAACGAGCCTTTAATGATTTGGTAAATGATGATGTTAAGAAAAAGGTGGTTAGACCTTTACAGATTCCTCAATCTGTAAAACAGATCTTAGTAAATGTTGATCATGGCACCTATAGATCTGTTTATCCTGATGTCCAACCAACCACTACATCTCAAACACCACAACAACCATCAGAACATACCACTCATACTACTCAACCTACCCTCAGGACATATCTCAAATCATATCTCTCCACTTCACAGACAGCTCAACCTTCATCCTCTGCACCTACTGTGAAGCCTTCATCTTTCAAGCCTAAGAGGACAAAGACTGTTCCTCAAATAACTCAGAAGAGAAGGAGGATTGTTTTGAGAGATGAATCTGATAGTGAGGAACAGGTTCCTACTTCAGAACCTGTTGATAAAGAAGCTGAGAAAGTTCCTTCTCAGAAGGATTCTGCAATTGGGGGATCTAAGCTTCTCAAAAGGCTTAGAAGAATGACTGTTGATGAAACTCCCAAGGAATCCATACCTTCAAAGAGATACAAGAAATAGAGGGCAAAAAGGCCAGTTTCAGATGATGAGGAAGCAGCAGCTAAGGAAGGAGATCAGGAATCTCTGATCTCACAAGAACCAGAATCTGCTAAAGCCACTGTTTCTCCATTAACTCCAACTGAGGAAGCTGCTACTGAAAAGGCCAACACACCATCTGTGTCTCCTAAAACTGTATCTCCTGTTGATTCAGGCACAAGTGCTGATATTGATATCCAGAACTTGGTTGTGCCTGACGTACTTTACTTAGAAGCTCCAACAGCAACTAATCCATCAACAACACCAGTTACTGATGCTGCTCAAACTCCAGAATTCTCTACTACACCTTCTCTGCATCTAGATGCAGATGATCAGAATATAGGTGAGCATCAAGATATGGCTGTTGATCAGAACTTGGAACCAGATCAGCAATTAGAGGATGATGCTGAAGCCTCCATTGCTACTCATACTGTTGTTTTATCAGAAGATACTGATTCTATAAGTTCTGATGCTGCAAATGCTGGAGATACTGGTGATGCTGCTCCAAATGCAGATGCTGATGAAGCAGGTCCTTCAGAACATGCACCTCAACAAACTGTTCTTAAATCTGAACTTGTTAAGAAGTTTGTTACAAGAGAAGCACCAGTGCATTGGAGTGAAACTCCTGCAGGACAGGAGTGGACTAAGGAATGGAACTCAGTTATCTGTGCTCCAACTGCAGAGCATCTGGCTAAGCACTTGACAAAAACTGATGAGATGTTAAATACTGATGATTTCAAAACATAGCTTAGAGTCACTGCATTGAGTACTAAACATTTACAAGGTCTCCATTCAACTACTCATACAGAGTTACATCACTTACGGGAAGAATTAATGAAGCAAGAACAAGTTCAAAAGATTGACAAGAAAAAATTCTTCCAACCTACCTTTGACAGAGTTGCTTATATTGAGAAGACTCAAGAGTCACAACAAGCTCAGATTGATGATATTCTGAAAAATCAAGCTTCTCAGCAATCTCAACTTAATGAAATCCAAGCCTCAGTGGAATTGCTTGTCTCTCTTCTCTTACCTGCTGATGCCAAAAAGGGGGAGAAAGTAATTAAGTCCAAATGCAAAACTGATAAGACACTGAAGGGGAAGGATGATGAAAAGGATGATCAAGGAAACCATGGAATGGGTAGAGGTCATAGTCGAGGTAGAGGATTCTCATCAAGAAAAGCTGAAATCACAAGTCACATGACAAGTTCTGATACTGGAAAAAGAATTAGTTCTGCTACTAGTAAAAGGATAAGTTCTGATGAACTTTTAGATCTTGATGAAGAAATGTCAAGACAGTTATTTCTTCAGGAAAATCCAGGAATGGACTTGGAGAGTTTAATGGAAGAAGAAGACAGACTGAAATCAGAAAAAGTCACATCTAAATCTGAAGCTCCTGGTAAAAAGACTTTTCCAAAACTCAAGGGCATTGTGATAAAAGAAAGGACAAATTCTGAAGCAACCATGGCTGAATCACAACCGCAGATAGATCCAAGATCCAAGGGTAAAGAAAAAGTTGGTGAACCTATCAAAGTTTATGTGCCTCCTGTGGATGAAGAAATTACTGATGAAAAGGATGATCTTGCTCTGACTTCAAGAAAAGTTTTTAAGACAACCTCTGACATGGCTCAAGTTGTTCAGAGTCAAGAGACAGTAAGTTCTGATATTTCGAAGAAGCAAGTAACCTCTGACATAGCTCAAGTTAACTTGATATCAGAAGATAAATCAAAGAAACTCCTACCAGGATTCACTAAAGCAAAACAGCCTCAACCTTTGAAGACTGCTGCAAGCGATTTTGAAGCAAGAGTGGTTACTGGAAAGGAAGCAAGAGATAAAACTGGATTGGGAAGTGTTGATGAAAGAAGAATACAGAACACTACCAATGATCCAACTTCCTTGAGTGAACCAGGTATTGGAGCAACTCCTGAGATATTGAATCAACTGGAATCTGTACAAATAGTTTACCATACCTACTTGAAAGAACACATCTTGTTGTACTTCATGACAGATGGTAGGGTTTATCATATAAGGCAAAATACCATTCCATTGAAGTATTTTGAAGAACTGGAGCATGTACTATTCTTACTTCAAGTGAATGACAGATTAACAGAAAGTGCTGCAAACTATTTGAAGGATCAGATTCAGAGACAAAAAAGGCTTTATTCTGTTAAGTCTGACAGCACATATCTTCCAAAGTACAGAGATCACAAGGGTGATATAGTTGAAATGAAGCCCAACACTGCTAAGATTATAACTACCTTTCTGGGTTACAGGGCTGTTGAATTCAATCTTGAGTCTGATAAGGCATATTTGATCAGACTGGATCAGGATATAAGAAAAGCTAAGATTAATGATCTCAGGGCTGCAATCTTTCAAATTGGTGAAGATACTGCAGAACTTAAAGATGCTAAAAGGAGGATGATTGATGAACTCAGATATGCTGAGAGATGTTTGTTGAAGAACTATCTCAGAACAACTCCTGACATCAGAGAGATCAGAAGATGAAGCCAAGTCAAGATCTACAACTGCTTAAATTCTGATATTTGTACAGACTGAAGTTGTTATCAGAAGTTAAAAATTGGTAAAGCTTTAAGGACTGTAAGTTGTAGTTATCTAGTCTACTTCTCATGCATTTGTACTTAATGTTTTTGACATCATCAAATACCTGTTAAACTTGTATATTATGCTAATTTATAAGTTAGGGGAGATTGTTAGATATATTTGATAATGTCATGGCTAATATGATTTATGTTTAGTTTTCAGATCTTACTTAAACTGGATAAATCAGTAGTTACTGGAAGTCAGGACTTAAGGATATCAGTACTTATATTATCAGGAGATAATCATCAGAAGATGGATATCAGAACTTAAGTACTGAAGGACATTCAGATAAGGACAACAGCTGATTAAAGGAAAGAAGATTGAGATAAACATAAGAAGAGATATGCATGAAGAAGGAATTCTATGAAGAATAGAATACTTGGAAGAAAAGATATCTGATTTATATATTTTAGGAAGCAGAATTATATTCCATATCAATTAGCAATTATCTTGTAACTGTGTAGTATATAAACACAGATATAAGGTTTACACTATAAGTGTTATCATTATCGAAAATATTATTCATTGTAACCCTAGCAGCTCTCGTGATATTGGTTCATCACTGAGAGGTAACAGTTCCACACTGTAACAGAGTTTATTGTTTCAATAAAGTTTGTTTTCTGTTACTTGAGTTATTAAAGTTCGATTTGATTGTACTTTACACTGTATTCACCCCCTCTACAGTGTGTGTGACCTAACAATACTCTACAACTTGACATCTAGCAATGTCCTTGGACACTTGTCCATTAATTATTCAACATAAAATTGAAGGTTGACAAGTGTCCTTATTGAACACCTAAATCATGACATGTGTCTATCCCAAATTACGCTAATCTAATTTACATATTGCCACATATATTATCTAAATAATAGAGCAAATAGGGGTTAGGTGAGACAATTTATTCCAAATTACTAATTTACCCCTCAATAATAAATACAAATAATTGTCAAATTTTAATATCATATATTAATTACACATAAGTCATTATTACTCCTTATTAATAAATATAAATTTGTTATTTGTCTTGTTGAAACATCACCATGAGAATGGATTACAAAATTGTTATTTACCTATCTATTAATATATCTATCATAAAAAATGATGTATATTGAAAAATGTATTTATATTATCAATTGTACACTATTATATTTAATATGTCGGCTTTCATATCCAATCATTACATTTTCTAATATGAAAAGTAATAATTACCTCATATTCGTTGTTTTTTGTATCACTAATTGTACCATGAAACAAATATAGTAACTCTTTAATTAATTTCGCAATATTTTATTCATTGTAATTATTTTTATGAGATATGTGTGATGTCATTTGTATAATATTTTGATCGTATATTTCGATTTCATTGCCGCATATTCAATTCATTTTGAGAAAAACCACGTTAACTACGACATCGATCTCAATTTCATAAAGAAAGATATTTAGTTAATCGATCCATCATGAAATAACATAAATATATCGTCGATAATTACAATCAAAATAACATCAATTCACGCATTAGAGAACATGTCCGTGCATTGAACGGGCTATAGAGCTACTGTCTTACAATAGCACAAGCCACATGCCTCTAATCCTGACTTTATAAGCTACCTTAATTTTTTTTATATCCTTTATTATTAGACCTTGTCTTTTAAATTTTATTTTTTAAAAAAAATTTATATCATCTCTAATTATCCATCATAACTCTTTACTCAAATATAATTTTATCAAGATCTTCATGGCCTCTAAAATATTTCTTGTATTTCCTAAACCATCCCTAGAATCCTCCTTCTCGAAATATAGTAAGATTTCATTAAAATATGTTTTCCTCCAATAAAATTATCGTGAGTCTTAAATTAATCATTTCCAAATCTATCTTTAGTTGAAATAAAATATTTTAATTAAATATGTAAATTGGGGTTTTACATATAACATTAAAAATTATTTTATTCTACCAAATATGTTTAATTTACAGAACATTTGTTCAGTTTGCAGATATATATATTCTACTTATTAAATTTAAAGGATTTTTAACAATTATATTAAATTAGTGATATTCGTAGAATATATTTCATAAAATTATATATTTTCAAATGTTTTGATTGCAGAACATAGATGGTCTACAGATTGGTGTACCTATGCCATGGTCTCCATAAATTTTACTCCAATTTAGTATATATAACAAATATTTAGAGAAATAAAATGATTATTTACGTTAAATTAAATATAAATAAGGAGGGGTTTAAGCTTAAGATTGTATTTATGAATTTAGTGTTTCAATTTCACATGATAAATTATTTTAATCTCATGAAATTTTTAGAGTACATTTTTACCCCCAATTTACATATTAAAATATTTATGTTATATATTTAATTTGAATTTTAGATGACGGATAAAAAAATTATTTTAAATAATTGTTACTAATTTCAATTTTTATAAAATTTCAGAAAATTTAAAAAATACTAAGAAATCCATCAAAATTTAGCATTTTTATCAACTATAAGGAGATTCAAGCACTTATATTTTGATAATTTTTTAAAAATACAAAATATAAATACTACTAGATTTTATTGGATTTCTTACAATTCAAATTAAATAAACTATGATTTTAAAAGCTAAAAACAAAATCTTTAAAATCCTGATCGAATATGGTAGATATGAATACAACACAGAGGGGGGGTGAATGTGTTTTGGCTTAAATGATTACTTTTTGATCGACTTTGGGTTTAGCAGTTGGTTGTTATCAATGATTTTGTAGAATAGATGTTAAACATAAATAACAATGTAAATATGTAAAACAAAGATCTTCAAAACTCACTTAATTTTATATTAAAAATCAAGCAGTGTTTTGCTACAAAATCTCTAAGTTCTTGGTTTAGAACTTAGCTTCTTTCTTGAGAGAGAATACAATTTCTAATCTAAATTCTTACAACTGACTAAGGACCAGTGTTAACTTTATAACTCAGTTAACTGCTGGTTTACATAGTGTGTAATAAGACATGCTATTAGCTTTTCTAAACTGTCACTTGTCATTTCTATTTATAGAAAAACAGATTTTCCATTTCTGGCTTAGCATATCTTTAGCATCCCGTGTTCACTTTAATCTTCCTTTGTCAGTTAATCTTTACCATTAATCTTGCACATCTCTCAAGCTGCTTTTTGTAGACTTGTCAATCCAGTTGTGTGAATTGTTTGTTGATTTGCAACCTTGGATATTGAACTATTCTGCAATTCTGTACTTAGAGAAATTTCTTTACTTCGAGATCTCCAATTAAGCTGTAGAGAACTCGACATCTCGATAGGCATGTTGGCTTGTCGATATCTCTGAAACTTCATTATTGACTTGACTTATCGACAACTCTGAGTTCTCTAGTGAATTTTGGTTTATCGATAACTCATAGTTCTCTAATGGACTTTGGCTTATCGATAACTCAGAGTTCTCTAATGAATGTATACTTGTCGATATCTCTGAGTTCTCGAATGGGTATCTGACTTATCGATATCTCCAATAGCATTTCCTGAGTTCTCGATAGACAATTCATGAGTTCCCGATAGGTCTTTCTGAGTTCTCGAAAGGTCTTTCTGAGTTCTCGAATGACTTCTCTATAACACTAATTCTGTGACTTATAGAGATCTTGACTTAGAATGATTTTCACCAAACAGAATTATTCAACTCCAAGCTTCTTCATAATTCTTCTGAGGCATGACCTTCTTGATCTTCTTCCAGATAGAATTCTTAGGCTTGACACTGTTTAGGGAAAAATGCTCCAGTCTGCTCCATTTACATTTTACAGACATTAAGTGTTACAAGTATAAATTATAGATTAAGGTTACAATATAACTTACTTAGGGTTGGCCCCAAGCTTAACTGATTGCTAATGACATTGTCAGCATCAGTAATATTTGACATCATCTATTATATAACTGATTGCTAATGACATTGTCAGCATCAGTAATCTTTGACATCATCTATTATATAACTGATTGCTAATGACATTGTCAGTATTAGTAATCTTTGACATCATCCATTATATATTACAATCTCCCCCAACTTGTTCATTATGAAATTATGCACAAGTTCTGGTTGATGATGTCAAAACTTTATCTAAATGCAGAACCCAAGAACCCAATTTTCCCATCTGATCTTCTTTTGTGAGTTGCATTTAGATTTATTCTTCCTTCACCCCCTATCAAGGAAAGAATCCATTAGCTGTTTTGGCATTTAGATTTATTCTCCCCCTTTTTGACATTATCTTCAAGAAGAAAGATCCAGCTAGATGCACATTGTTCAAGCTTTTGTCAATGCTCATGTAGAACACTATCAGCAGCTTCAAGTTTTAGTGAAGTCTGTAGTGATGAGTTTACCAAGTAGATTAGAATAGGAAAAACCTAAGCTCTCTGTTCTTTTGAATAAGTAGTCTCACTACTTCTCACTGCACTAGTCTCATGACTTTTAAGAGTCAGAGTTACCTCACAAGGATTGCTAAATCCAGACACTAATTCTACCTCTCCTTTTTCCAGGAAGGATCATGCCTCTCTTATTTTCTGTTTTTCTCTCAATCTATTCTCTCATTCTCACATGAAAGGCTCAATTATTGTTTGTCCTACAAAAATAAGAGGTGGCTGAGAAGAGTTAATATGTGATCATATGATTAGAGGAAGGCCATATAGGGCTAATCATACTCATTTCACCAGAAAAATTGAGTGCATAAGCATCTATGACTGGGGTCACAGTTTGACTCACAGATTGCTCTATGGTTATGACAGTGTATTGTCCTCCACTTGTGGTGGGAACCTCCAATTGAATTGGAGGGGATTTGACTGGGTTACTGCCATGTGCACCAGCCTCAAACCCTTGTGTGTCTTGCAACACACTGGCACTTGAATGTGCTAAGATTGCCCTTCTTATGACATTGTAATAGGCAATTGTTCTTCTAGCTTTGACTGGTAAGACAGCTTCTGCTAGAGTTATGATGGGAGTTGTTCCTTCTTGAGGAACCTTCAATTGAATTGGAGAGGATTTAGATAGCTCCCCCTCAGAAGTACTACCCTCAAACCTTTCAGTTTGTGAAGACTGTTTTGCACATGAAGGTGCATATGGAATACTCATGAAATATTCAGTAAACTGATAAATTTTCATGTTTGGTGGATTATTTTCTCATACAACAGAACAATCTGAAGAACATCATGACATTGCTGTCCTTTTGTAAAACAGGTTGCTTTTGAGAGTCACCTGAGTGGGATTGTGTTTGAGTTTGTGTTTGTGTTGTTGCATTTGGGAGTACTGCGGCTTGGTTTAGAGATGTTTTAGCTGCATTTTAACACAAATACCTGTTGATTGAAACTTTGAGTCTCCTGTAATTGTCTGAGTGGATTGTGTTGAACCTGTAATGCATTGAACATATTTATCTGTTTTGATTAGGCATAACCATTGAGACATACAGTTGTAAGCATTATGACAGGAAAACTAATAATCAATTAATTTGTAAACACAAGGCAATCATGACATAAAAAATCAAGCAACAAAAACAAATTGATAAAGAAGAAGATAATTTCATTAATATTAAACACATAGTACATTAAGATTCAGATGCATCAAGTAACTCCTAATCCTAACTACTCTAATTTAGACTCCTTCTCCTCGGCCTCCAACCTCCTTACCCTGGGCTGGTAAGCTCTGGACATGGAGTGTGTAAGAGAGATGATCCTCTCCTGCAACTCCAAAGCAGCAAGGCTTTGCTGCTCAGCCACCCTTGCACGTCTCTTCATCTCCAGAGAGACTTCCTCTTCAAAGAAAAAAATGATGATTTGATCATTCCACGAGAGTTCGTAAAAGATCTCAAGTGGAATATCAAAGGGGCTGTAAACAACCCCCTTGAGACGGACACGAAGTCCGATAGGATCAAAATAAACTAGGTCATCATCCAAATGATGGACCGGTTGGTAAACTCCATGAATAAGTCTGTAAAAGACTGGGGCATCTATTTGAGTGAGAGAGAGATGAACAGGAGGTGAGTTTGAAAGTAGATGTTTATTGAGAATAGGAGAGTGCTGAATGATAAAGAGTGAAGCGTTTTAATTTATAGAGGGAGTAAAGATGGAAACCAATAGACTCTTGAGTTGCCCGGATAATAAGAGTAATAATCACATAAGCATATTTGACAGATAGAAATGACTAGTTACTATTCCCCATGCAAATACTCAAGAATATTAGTTCACTATTTAGAATAGTTGCTCCCCATGCAAATAAATAAGTACTCCCTACATAAAAGTAACTACTCCTATCAGCATATAGTCAAATAATTTAACCACTATCAGCATACTCAAAACAACACAAATAATGTACTAGTCTACTAACATTGGACTAACCTATTTTCACGTAAACAAGAAATCATATAAGCATGTAAATGTGTCAATAAGTCAGAGAAATTAGAGACAAAGTATGTCAAAAGTATTTTTATGAACAGAATTTAAGAATTAAATTTGTTCAATTTTTCATACTTCTTGCTTCTTTTGATCTGTTATTTATTAAGTTCATATATTGAAGATATGAAGTAATAAATATTCAGTTTACTTAGAATTTTGAAAAATTCCAAGTTCAAATTAATCGAGAAGTCTGGGTATTTATAGAAAAAGTAAAATACTTATCAAGAAGTCAAATAAACGTTTGATATTAAACTTGTCGAGAAGTAATTTTGAATTTGAAAAAGGTACATTCGATAAGTCATTTTATTAATTCTTTTCGAGAACTAAGAAATGATTTATCGAGAACTCTGATAAATGTCCAGTTTGTCCGAAAATGGACTAAAAATGATTCTAATTTATTTGAATTGAATCAAATTGAAATCAGAATAAATTTTCCAAAAGTATTTGTCTAAAATAATTCATTTAAATTATTTTAGTTCTGAGTTATTGATAAGTCTCAAAATATCCTTGTCGAGAACTCTTTGAATTAACACTATTAGAGAACTCTACATGGTCTTATCGATAAGTCATAATACAGCTTATCGAGAAGTCATTCGAGAAGTCTGTAAATAGACTTATCGAGGACTCACTCGAGAACTCTAAAATGATTTGCCGATAAGTCATTTTGACTTATCGAGAACTCAGTTCTCTATACCTTTGAGTATTGTTATTCTGCCCTGTGTTAATTTTACACATTTAAGATGTAAATTAACAACTAAGCAGTTTACTTAGAATTTGAAATATTCTAAATTAATTTTTGAGTAAAAAAAATAAATATACAGAGATTCTGAAATATTTATAATTCATATTTCAGTTAATTTCCAATTAAATCAAACTAGGTTGATTTATTAGAAATTAATCTGCTGCAACACATTAGCTGAGTTCTTGCCTTAGGATGAAGAATTGAGCATTCCAATTTCACTCACAGGTCTAGTGAAGGTTGATTCATCTAAAGATTTAGTAAAAATGTCAGCTAATTATTTCTCTGTTGGAACAAAAATGAGCTCAATGGTACCATTTGCAGCATGTTCCCTAATAAAATGGTACCTAACATCAATGTGCTTTGTTCTAGAATGATTAACTGGATTAGCTACTATAGATATGGCAGTAGTATTGTCACACATAATAGGAATTTTGTGTAACACTAGACCATAGTCCATTAGCTGATTTCTAATCTAAAGCACCTGAGCATAACAACTTCCAGCAGCTATATATTCAGCTTCAGCTGTGGAAGTTAACACAAATTGTTATTTCTTACTATACCAGGATACAAGTCTTTGACCAAGAAATTGACAGCTTCCACTAGTACTTTTCCTATCAACCCTGCATCCAGCAAAATCTGCATCTGTGTATCCAACAGCTTCAAAACCAGTTCCCTTAGGATAACATAATCCCAAGTTTGGAGTTCCCTTTAAGTATCTGAAAATCCTTTTTACAGCCATCAAATGTGATTCCTTTGGATTGGCTTGAAATCTAGCACATAGACAAGTAGCTAACATGATGTCTGGTCTACTAGCAGTCAAATAAAGCAATGATCCAATCATCCCTCTGTAGCTTGAAATATCCACACTCTTGCCTTTCTTGTCTTCATCCAACTTGGTTGTAGTAGACATTGGTGTAGATACAGGTGAGCTATCTACCATACCAAATTTCTTCAATAAGTCATTCACATATTTGGTTTGGCTGAAAATACCATCACTTCTTTGACTAACTTGAAGGCCAAAGAAGTAACTCAATTCTCCCATCATGCTCATTTCATACTCACTCTGCATTAGCCTAGAGAATCTTTGACAAAGCTTTTCATTTGTAGATCCAAAGATGATATCATCCGCATAGATTTGAACTAGGATCATATCTTCACCATGCTTCTCGTAGAAGAGAGTCTTATCAATAGTACCTCTGGTAAAACCATGTTTGAGTAGAAATTCTGACAGTGTGTCATACCAGGCTCTAGGTGCCTGTTTCAATCCATATAGAGCCTTGAGTAATTTGTAAACAAAGTTAGGAAATTCTGGATCTTCAAAGCCAGGTGGTTGTTGCACATAAACTTCTTCTTCTAGTTCACCATTAAGAAAAGTACTCTTGACATCCATTTGATACACCTTGAAATTTGAGTGTGCAGCAAATGCCAGAAAAATTCTTATTGCTTCTAGTCTTGAAACAGGAGCAAAAGTCTCATCATAGTCAATTCCCTCTTCTTGTGAGTAGCCTTTAGCAACCAGCCTTGCTTTATTTCTAGTAACAATTCTATTTTCATCCATTTTGTTCCTGTACACCCACTTAGTTCCAATTATGCGTCTGTTCTTTGGTGCAGGGACTAATTTCCAAACTTTGTTTCTCTCAAACTGATTCACACCAGCTGAACTTCTAGTTCTCACACCAGCTGAGGGATCACCAATAATAGCTTCTACTGTATGACTCATATCCCACTTTCTAGTGTGTGTCTGTTGACTAGTGCCTTCATCATTTTCTTCAGTATTACCATGATTGTCATTTCCATTCTCTCCTTCTCCCCCTGAGTTTGTGTCATCAAATTCAGGTGTCTGAAGAGAGCTTTCATTCCCATGATTTTGTTCAGAGGTCTCTTCATTTGTCATTTGTTGTGCCACAACTTCATCTTCCTCATCAGAATCACTATCAATGGTTAGATTCTCAAATGCAAGGGCTTCAGCATCATTTACATCAAGGCATTCCAAGCCTGGACACTTGTCATCATCAAAAGTCATATATGTGCTTTCCATAATTTTCTTTTGATCAATCACATAAACTTTGTAGGCTGTTCTTTCCAATGAATATCCCAGAAAAATTGCTTCAAAAACTTTAGAGTCAAATTTTCCCATATATTCAGAGTTGTCTTTTAGAATATAACACTTGCTTCCAAACATATGTAGATGCTTCACTGTAGGCTTCCTGTTAGACATGATTGTGTAAGGTGTTTCCATGAGCTTTGTTGATGAGATATATGTTTTGAGTGTAGCATGCAGTATTAATAGCCTCTTCCCAAAAACTAGTTGGCAACTGAGCATCTTGTAGCAAGGTTTTAGCAGCTTCAACCAATATTCTATTTTTCCTCTCAACTACTCCATTTTGTTGAGGTGTTCTAGCTGCTGAAAATTCTTGAACAATGCCTTTGCTTTTGTAGAATTCAGTTAATGTTGAGTTTCTGAATTCTGTTCCATTATCACTCCTCAATCTTTTCACACTAACTTTTCCTTCAGCTTGCTTCTCAATTTTTCTTGATGTGCTCAATTATAATGTTTGGAGTTTCATCTTTAGAGTACATAAACTCAACCCAAGTGTATCTTGAAAAATCATCAACCATGACAAGGGCATATTTGTTCCTTGAAATGGACAAGACATTTACTGGCCCAAACAAGTCTGTGTGAATAAGTTGCAGAGGTGTACTTATAGAATTCACATATTTTGACTTGCGACTTGATCTTTTTATTTTTCCTTTCTGACAAGCTTCACAAACTTCCAGTTGAGCAAATTCCAGACTAGGCATGTCTCTCACAAGCTCCTTCTTGACTAAGGTTTTGATTGCTTTGAAATTCAAGTGAGATAGTTTCTTATGCCACAATTTGCTTTGCTCTTCTGATGCCTTGGTGTAGAAACAACACACTCCATCCTTATTTGTTGAGTCTAAGTCTGCAACAAACAAGCTTCCCTTTCTTACTCCTTTAAGAGCAATTTCACCAGTCTTTTTGCTAATAAAAGCACAATCTTCTTTGTTGAAAACAACTGGAAAACCTCTGTCTGCAAATTGACTAACACTTAGAAGATTTACTTCTAATCCAGCAACTAGTGCTACATCTTCAATGACAATATTTCCAGAAACAATCTTGCCATATCCCATTGTGAATCCTTTGTTGTTGTCTCCAAAGGTCACCAAAGGGCCAGCCATCTCCTCAAATTGTGATAGTAGGGCCTTATCACCTGTCATATGCCTAGAACATCCACTATCAATGATCCATATGACCTTTTTTCCTTTGCCTTGCACACAATGAGGATTAAGTGTGTTTAGCTACCCAAGCTGTGTTGGGCACTTTCTTCTTGTTAACTGATTTTGCAGAAGTAGAATGAGAATTTTCAGATAAAATGGAATTCATAGACTGTTGAGCATTTTTCCTTTCAGATATAGAACCAACTTTTGATTCTATGAGATCAATTCTCAATTTGTGGCAACTCTTCATCACTTTCATGTTGCAGGGAATGCAGTCAAACTTGTCACATAATGAATAGAGATCATTAGCCTTAGCTTCATTGTACTTGCAGACTCCTTCAGGTGGATTGCTAACAATCTTTTTACAAAGGTGAGTTAGGTGAATCATTGATCCACAATTCTCACACCTCTTTCTAGGAGCATCTGTAACATAAGCAAAATTATTGCTTTTGTTTATCCCAATCTTTCCATTTCTATTCTTCTTTTTCATTTTGACCTCTTCAGCTTTAATCTCCTTCACAGGCTCCTTAGTTTCTTGATTGGCTTTTAGTGTTTCAACAGAGATGGAAGACTGAGTTGTCTCATCATTTTTCTTTTCCTTGTCCTCATCAGCTATCTCCTGTTTGATGATCAACTCTTCTTCACTGAAGTTCACCTCACATGCCTTGAACAAAGGTGATTCAACTTTCTTCAAAATAATTGGAACATTCTCAGTTTTAGTTGATTTTCCTTTGTCACTGACAGACTTCTTTTTGTTGTTCAAACCCTCATAATCAAGACCAATGGCAATGTTTGCACATGGCTTGTTCTTTTCATGATATTGGCCAATCAACTCAGCAGCATTTTTGAAGGATTTCAGCTTCACTTCATTCTTCTCCAGCCTTTCTCTCAATACTGCTTCAATTTCACTTGCACACTTTAATTTATTCTTTAAGTATGCATTTTCTTGCTTAGCAGCATCAAGCTCAACCAGCAACAATTCAGTCTCTTGTTTTTCACTCTCAAGTTTTTTATTGATCTTTTTCAATTTGTTAACTTCCTCATTTGCAGCAACCATGCTTGTATGAATGTGGAACATTTTTGTGCTCATCTTTTCAACAGTTTCCTTATATTGACTCACATTTAAATCAATTATGGTAAGAGTTGGTACCTGTGATTTAGATGATGAAGAATCTCCTTGCTCCAAGGCCATGAGTTCATAGTTTCCAACTTCTTCATCTTCATCATTATCTGAATCATCCCAGCTTTTGCCCTCAGCAATATAAGCTTTCCCTTGTTGCTTCTTTAGAAGAGCATCATACTTTGCTTCCAATTCAAGATAGGCTTTGTCTTTCTTTGCCTTCTTGGGTTTCCTACATTCTGTAGCAAAATGGCCCAACTCATCACAGTTAAAGCACCTTATGTTTGATCTGTCAATAGATCCAGTTTTGTAGCCAGTTTTGCTATCAGGAGTGTACTTCCCTTTTTCTTTTCAGCTGCTGTCTTTGTTGAAGGACTGTCATTTGCTCTTGAAAAATCTTGGTTTCTTCACTCTAATGTTAGAGAATTTTCTAGCCAAGTAAGCCATTGATTTGTCTAGCTCATCAAGCTCATCAAGAGTGTAGAACTCATCTTCTTCATCCAATTCCAGTATGACTTGCTCTTTAGTGTCATTGACTCTTTTCTCACTTGTAGAAATTTCTGGAGTTTAGGATCTTTGCTCATCATTAGAGGTCTGGCCATCATTCACAATCAGTGCACTTGAGCCATCCATTACATATCATTGATCGGCCCTTAATAATTTCTTTTGAATCATTTCAAGTTCATAAGTTTTCAGAACCCCATAGAGCACTTCCAGTGTGATTCTACTCAAATCCCTTCCTTCTCTGATTGCAGAGATCTTTTGTTCCAAATGATCAGGGAGAGTAAGCAAGAACTTCAAATTCACTTCTTCAACATCATAAAATTTATCATGAAGCTGCAAGTCATTTATCAGCTTATTAAACCTTTCAAACACATCAGTAATACCTTCATTTGGTTTAGCCATAAAACCCTCATACTGATAAATCAATATCCTTCTTTGATTTGACCTAACCTCCCCAGTTCCTTCACAGAGTATCTCAATCTTTTCCCAGATCTGTTTAGCAGTGTCACAGTTGACAATGTTATTATACGTTACATTGTCAAGTGACTCAATTAGTATCAGCTGCAAAGCATTGTCTAGGGAAACTTTCTCTCTTTCAATATCAGTATACTCAGAGGCATCTTTGGGAGCAAAATGATCTGGAATAAACATGTCTCCATCTGTGGTTTCCTCAACTCTAACCATAGGAGTGAAGGGCCCATTCTTGAGGATCTGAATGTAAAGGTGATTGGCCATTCTTATAAATAGCAACATTTTCTTTTTCCATAAAGTGTAGTTGGCCTTATCAAAGGGATGAATCTTGATACTACTGATTTTATGTGTATTCATTTTTCCAAAATCTAATCTGTTTACTTTCAGATTTTGCTCTGATACCACTTGTTAGATATGAATATAACACAGAGGGGGGTGAATGTGTTTTGGCTTAAATGATTACTTTTTGATTGACTTTGGGTTTATCAGTTGGTTGTTATCAATGATTTTGTAGAATAGATGTTAAACATAAATAACAATGCAAATATGTAAAACAAAGATCTTCAAAACTCACTTAATTTTATATTAAAAATCAAGCAGTGTTTTGCTACAAAATCTCTAAGTTCTTGGTTTAGAACTTAGCTTCTTTCTTGAGAGAGAATACAATTTCTAATCTAAATTCTTACAACTGACTAAGGACCAGTGTTAACTTTATAACTCAGTTAACTGCTGGTTTACACAGTGTGTAATAAGACATGCTATTAGCTTTTCTAAACTGTCACTTGTCATTTCTATTTATAGAAAAACAGATCTTCCATTTCTGGCTTAGCATATCTTTAGCATTCCGTGTTCACTTTAATCTTCCTTTGTCAGTTAATCTTTACCATTAATCTTGCACATCTCTCAAGCTGCTTTTTGTAGACTTGTCAATCCAGCTGTGTGAATTGTTTGTTGATTTGCAACCTTGGATATTGAACTGTTCTGCAATTCTGTACTTAGAGAAATTTCTTTACTTCAAGATCTCCAATTAAGCTGTAGAGAACTCGACATCTCGATAGGCATGTTGGCTTGTCGATATCTCTGAAACTTCATTGTTGACTTGACTTATCGACAACTCTGAGTTCTCTAGTGAATTTTGGTTTATCGATAACTCATAGTTCTCTAATGGACTTTGGCTTATCGATAACTCAGAGTTCTCTAATGAATGTATACTTGTCGATATCTCTGAGTTCTCGAATGGGTATCTGACTTATCGATATCTCCAATAGCATTTCCTGAGTTCTCGATAGACAATTCCTGAGTTCTCAATAGGTCTTTCTGAGTTCTCGAAAGGTCTTTCTGAGTTCTCGAATGACTTCTCTATAACACTAATTCTGTGACTTGTAGAGATCTTGACTTAGAATGTTTTTCACCAAACAAAATTATTCAACTCCAAACTTCTTCATAATTCTTCTGAGCCATGACCTTCTTGATCTTCTTCCAGATAGAATTCTTAGGCTTTACACTGTTTAGGGAAAAATGCTCCAGTCTGCTCCATTTACATTTTACAGACATTAAGTGTTACAAGTATAAATTAGAGATTAAGGTTATAATACAACTTACTTAGGGTTGGCCTCAAACTTAATTGATTGCTAATGACATTGTCAGCATCAGTAATCTTTGACATCATCTATTATATAACTAATTGCTAATAACATTGTCAGCATCAGTAATCTTTGACATCATGTCTAGGTACTTTCAAAATAGGTATTTTAATGAATTACATCCAATATTTTTCACCTTAGCCCATAAACATCGTGTATCTTTGGAACACATTCTTTCGATTTTTAAATGCGAAGATTCAGAAAATTTTGAAGGATAAAAAATGATATTTTAAACAGCCCCATATTTCATTTAATTTTGTTTTCAAAAAAATTTCAGATTTTATTTATTAAATGAAAATGAACCATACAAGATACCATACAAGATAGCATCGTTAAATCCTTCCATCTACATCAGTTATGACACTTGATTTGTAACAATTTTTTAGTACTTTTATGGGTGCTTCTAGTTCAGAAGCATAAAACTAGTGTTTTGTTATGACATATAAAACTAGTGTTTTGTTATGACATAAAACTTGCGTTACAGAAGAGAATAACCATGAGGACAATACAAGCAAACTTGACCAGCAGTGAGGTAGATTTTGTAAGCAGTAAACCAGTAAGGTATGTTTGTGTAGACAGTCGTATTATCCTCACCCTCCGCTCCTTCACATAATGGTCAAGTGCTTCTTTGACAGTTGTTGGATCAGTTGAAGAATTCGACATTTTCTTGGCCAAGTTTCTGGCAAGTACAATTGCATCTTCTAAGCCTGCTGAACCACCCTGTCCAAGAAATGGACCCATTACATGCATTGCATCTCCAGCTACTGTTACTGTTCCTTTCCGAAAACTTACTAGTAAATCCCATGGTGCACGGTATCTTATACGTGTGGAACTAAGTGCGTCGAGGTCACTGCTTCTCACCATTTCTACGATTTCTTTCGGAAAACCTTGCAATAAATTTGCGGTGTATTGCCTAATAAGTTCAGTGTCCAGTGAGGCCATGTCATCTGCTCACAATAAGCACAAGTATTAACAGGATTAATTGTCTAGTGGAAAAACTCCAAAGTTTACAGGTAAAGTTAGCTCACGTCATACCCTCTCTACAACCTGCTCTATAGGCCGGAGTCACGGGGTATGTTTGATAATTTTCTAATAGAAGATATAAGCTTTTCAAATGGAAAAGGAATTAAAAAAAGAAGATTACTAGGATTGTAACAGATGTTTTTTTTTCTAATTGTAGAAGGTATTCAATATTACCAGTGCTCATATACAATTAGTTGGCTTCATTGAATAGCTGCTTTGATTAGTTTTTTTTTAAAAAAATAGCTATTCCAAAGTAAGTTGCTCCATAGAGATTTAAAAGGGATCAATTCAGAACTCCAAGCCTTGAAATAAGAAAACAAGAGTTCACCTGCTTGCATCCACGGGTGTGCTACAAACCAGTAAACTAGTCTACTATCAACTGGAATTCGACCCACCAAAACATTGTTTTTCCTCATGCGGACAAAGTCATGAGCAAATGGATGGCCGTTGGGATAATTGGTCAAAACCCTAATCGAACAGAGATCAAAAAGTTTGGTAGGCTTTAGGCTCGAGGAAATCTGCAACAGTTGACTTGGCTCCATCACACCCAATCAAGACCTATCAATTGAGGACAAAAGCATAAAGCACTTCTTATATTACAATTTATAATTTACTATCATAGACTTAATTACTAGTTAAGGTTATATAATCCATTAAAAAATGTTAATAAGTCAGGACTCCCGTTTATTATTCTAAAGCTACTCAATACCTTGGCTGCAATAAGACTTCCATCCTGAAGCTGTACAATTGGATAACTAGTTTGAGGGTCCAGTTTTACCGAGATAGCTTGATGTCCAAACTTTACGACGTCATGTGGCAAAGCATTGTAAAGGGTGTCAATAAGATCACTTCTTTTCAAGCAACGCGCTTCACCACTACTGTAAACCCAATATAAATTATAGCAAATACTTGTTTCAGATATTGGTCTATGTTTTGGAAACAATTGCATTATGTTAAGTCAAAGAATATAGTTATAACATTCCCGATTGGGTTTAACACCTCAACTCACTATATACACATACGTACATAAATAACATTGGTGTACATATAAGTTTTCTGAGTTTCTATCAAGGCACAGTGACATATACCAGCAACATATAGCGAATATAAAGAAATTCTTTTTCCATTTTTGAATGACTTATGAATTCATAGAAATAGTTTATAAACTATTACATGGACCCTATATTTGTAGTACGTGTGACCTTGGTGCACAGGTTACTTCTCAAGTGTAATAAACTTTGGAAAAGGATTCTAAAAGTAGGGTGACCAGAATTGATGTTTCTGATATACATAGAAGCATCAAATTCATTAAAAATGTAGATCAAACAAACAATTGCAAGTTTAATTGCTAATTTAAAATAGTGAGTACTTGCGCCAATAATTTTTATTCAGCCATCAAAGACTTGCTGTTTTTAATTTTAATTACATCACATATTTTAAATCATTATTTATTTACGTTGTGGATTCAGTCAGTCACAAAGTTTACAGTTGATGATCATAAATTAAGGTGCACCAGATAATTAATAATTTTGCTCAAACATAGCTACTGGACCATTAGTCCAACAAGCAATATCAACTTGCACAACTCAACTAACTCTACACTTGCACGTGATAGATGCATGTAACAACTTGTAGAGTTCTGCAGTGCAGTATTGCAGGAAAAAATACCATAGGAAAACTTGTTACTAGTCTATGCTGCTGGTTGAGCATGCCCAAGTACATATCATGCTCAGACAATATAAAACTGCAGAATAGATGGACTTACATGAATGACATATCTTGCTGCTTATTTTTGTCAAGCCATATATCTTTTGTCCTGTTGACAACAACTAATAATGAAGCATCAGAAATTAAAGTTATGGCTAATTGGAGAGTGATACTTCCAAAGGAGAGAATAGTATACATTTCTCAAGTGCATTTTACAAATTTCGCCCAATTAGCAGGACTAGTTGTCAATATTTTTAACTTTCTGCCTTCTAAAACTATATAATTTATGTTCTATCAGGTTAATTCAATAGGGCAGAGCGCCATACACCCACACACACACATAACTGCTGATAATAATATAACAATTAAAACGCTATAGGTGCATAGAAATACCCTAGTATGGGAGAAGCAGTTTGTCTCAGGATTGATGCAACATTAAGCTGATGTAATGCGCGCCATCCGTTTGGCATAATGGTGATGCCTGCCCCAGAAGATCTCAAACTCTCTGATCTTTCCAAAACCAAGCATCTTATACCCTTTCTGCAACAAACAAATCAATGTCCAAATGTAATTTAATGACTCAAAAATCATTAAATAATGTCCTTAAATAACAAATCTTTACACTAAAATCCCAAATTACAAAATATATATCTTAAATACTCCACTCACTCAACAACCAATTTTTAAGGTCAAAGTGTGGATCACGCCACAGCCATAGTGTCAATTCTATTTTTTGATGAACAGTGGGATCGCTCATAAAGTTTAGCTCCGATACAATGTCAAGTGACCGGCTCTTTCAAAATATTATGGTTGTTAGTAAATGGGTTAATTTCGTGTCATATATTCTTTATTATGATAAAACTAGACAGTATATGAAGAGAATGAATTTAAAAGTAGCAATCAAATAGAACAATAGATTCAAAAACCAAAGCCAGATAAATTGGAAATACAAACACAATTATAGATGTGCAAGTGAGTGCAACTAAGTGAGACACGGTCATCATAAGTTACCAAGAATCTACTGTGGTGCAAAGCACATTAAACAGAATTTGGTAACTATGAGCCGACTAAAACAGATCACCTTATTAAGAAAAAATGACATTCAAAAGGTTTTACTTTTTTTTTACCTACATCTTAAGGAGAGATACTTTGACGGCCAATATGTTAATATTGATAAGTATCCACCAGAATTGCCAATTTGCCATTCTTTTCACCTTCAGTCCCCTTTCCTAGATTGTTGTATTTTCTAATCACCAGTTGCTCAAATGAAATGTATTTACGCAATTTTTCCAGCAGATACTAATTGAAAACATGGGCAGAGCAAAGCGGAAAGACGGGAGATGTTGTTAATTGGCAAGACTTGCTAGTGATTTATAATAAAGCATGTGGAAAAAAACTAAAGATAATACTATGAATTACAAGATGAAGACAAAGATGTGGAAAATAAAGTTGCACCCTGTTAAAATAAAAGGCACAAGGAGGGCAGGAAAGAGCAAGTTAGTGAATGGTACCTGTGAAAAGCAAGGGCAGTAGCAAGACCACATATTCCACCGCCAATTATCACTAACTCTTCACCTTTTGTACCCATCTATATCCCTCTCTTCTTCTACTTCGATTGATCTAACCAATTTTAATCTCCTCCTTCTAGTCTTCCTTTCGGTAGTAGCTAGGAGTTGTCAGCGAGATGAAGCATTTATTTCAGGCTTATCCTACTCCTAACAGACGACATGTCAGACTTGACTGCATAATTATGAGCAAGTGCTGCTACTCCATCAGACTTGACTGTACTAATGATCATCTTGAAAAAATGTTCGATTTTATCAATTAAATCGAATCAGTTTTTATATATTTGAGAATTTGTAAGACAGAAGCAAGGTGTTATACGAGAGCTGTTGTGGGAGAGGTTAATTTCTTTCCATAAACAATTGCAAGATTCTAGTATGTTGATCGAGTAAAATACCGCTTCAGCTCACAAATTTTAGTCAACTTCTTGTCCCGTTTTTAACAAATTGTAATGGTTAGTGACCCCAATATAAATTTAGATAATATAATAAGGGTGGTGCCAAATGCATGTCATTTTTGTCAGTTTGGTTAGATTACGTTAAACTCATATGCTCAATAAATGATTCAACTCTAATTAATGTATACAGGTGTACTTTTCCTCATTACTACGTAATGTTGCTAATTGCTAAGTAGATTAATAATTTGACTTAATATTCATATAAAACAATATGTGATATTATATTTTATACATATTTAATTTTTTTTAAAATAATTCATCATATCAATTTTTATTGAAAATATAACACATCAAATTTAAAATATTCATTGAATATCATTAATTTTTTTGTATTTAATATCAATTATTTTCATTTTTCTTATATAATATCAATTATAAAATATGATTTTTTATAGAAATTGTTCTCAAAGTATACTTATTTTAAATAAATTAACTATATTTTAAATTGAGATACCAATTAATTAATTATATAATTTATGTTTCTATTTTAAATACACAATAATAATATTTAAAATATACTTGTTAACTAATTTGCAAGTATTTATTTATAATCTTTTAAATAGTAAGCATAAAGGTCTCAGGTAACGGAGGTGTTACCCTCTAGTGGATCAGCTGGAGCACGACCATGCTAACTAATTCACAAATGTTTATTTGTACATCTGTTAAATGTATAAAAGATATATTAAAAAGGTACATACACATTATTAAATTACATATTAAATTCATGTACGTAAAGATTTCCATTTCTCAATTGTGGTCACCAGAGGAGCATCCCATCCATGTACATAATCTTCATTAAATTTGAACCAAAATCTATAAACCTCCGGAACATGACAACTATTGATCATAGGGACCTGTAAATATAATTATAATATCAACACAATATGATATGAGTTAATAAATATTGACAAACTAGTAAAGCATACATACTGAAACAAAGTGATTAGAGCTTCTTAGAAATGTTATGCAGATGAGTTTCTCCGGACTACTAATGCCTTATAGTGGCAAATATGTCAAAGTACCAATTTGTATCGGGTCCAAAGCAACTAAAATCACATTGTAAATAGTCGCAATTACTGGACCCATTTCATCCAAAGACATTCAATACTCATATGAACAAGGACTTTCACAATGGTTAACTCTTCTTAACGTCATTCTTACTTCATCTAAATTTTTATGTCATACTTTCATCCAATAATCCAAACGCGTCTCTATGAAATCATGTAAATCTGTACGCACCCTTCTCCATTGATCTTCTGACCCATAAATCTGATGGGCTACTGATCTATACCCACAATTACCGTCAGCGAAAACATTTACATATTCATGAATATATGGAACAACAAATTTTGGAATTTCTGAAGGAATGGATTCTTTCGTTGCGGGCCCTTTGAACTTTTTACCTGATTTAGATGTAGAAGTTTCTTTGTCAACATACTCAAAATATGAAGGATCTCTTTATGTGGAACTCCTACTTTTCGGGCACCCCTTACTTTGTCGATCACTAAAAGGCTCTACCATTATCATTGTCTCTGGGTGCATCATTTTCTCCAGTTTAGATATATACATTTTCTTCACCTCTGGTGATTATTTCAGCATAATGTTAAAGTAATTCCACAAAATCTCATCATCTTGAAGTTGTTCGTGGTTATCATCGGAAAAAAAAAGTATCACCTTCCATATGAAGAGTTTTCCAGAAAATATGAATATTATTCAACTAGATGCTCTTTCCTTCATTATCTAATATCCTAATCTGTTAGTCCCTTAACAATATAGCAAGAATTACAGAAGGGGGGTTGAATGGAATTCTTGAACCTTTTTCTCGACATAAAAATGTTCAAACTTGAATATAGATATAAGTGTTTTGATTAGCACAATGCAGAATAGAAACTTAATTGAATCAAAATATAAGTAATTAAAAACAAGAGTCTTTAAAAACTTTCTGGTGGATTTAAACAATTCCACCAGAGATATATATTATATATATCGAGAGAACTCTGTGTGCAAGAATGCTCACAACTGCTTACAAATTGAACTTCTGAGAATACAGGGAAATGCTAATGATTCTGCTTACAAAGATTTCTCTGTTTTTGTATCTCAGCTCTCTTTTTTCTATTTGCTACGTTCTTGGTTTATATATTACCAAGATTACAAAGTCAAAAAGACTGAATAAATATAAAAACTATCAGCCTTAAGCTTTGCTACTTTTCGTCCTCTATTACCCAGTTAATGGGCTTCCACGGTAGATTTGTATACATCTCGACGCTTGTGCCCTGTTGTCACTATTCAACTACTGTTTGAATTCTTTATATGATCATCCGTTGGACTTTATGAATATCCATTGGATATATGATCATCCGTAGACTTTATAAACATCCGTTGATGGCTTCATTGATCATCCGTCGACTGCTATATTAAACATCCGTTGATAGCTATTTGATCATCCGTCGATGGCTTTGTTAATCATCCGTCGGTAGCTATTTTGGCACTTGACTTCATTTCACTTATGCAGAATTACAAGACATTATTTATATACAATTAATCAACCTATTCTGCATATCTAGTTAAAGTCAACATGACTTATAGGTTACTACAGAATCTATACAAAGATGTATACAGAACTGTGCTACAGACTCATTATTACATAAGCTACTCACTCGATGGATAATAAGTCATCATTCGTCGGGACTATCATGAGTTATCCGTCGGGACTATAATTCTTATCCGTCGGGTGCTACATTATTTCACTAAGTAAAATCTACTTAGATGTTTTGTTTATGAAATCATCAAGTACACAACATATGCACAACAATCTCCCCCAATTTATGTCTACTGGAATTGTAGCCATAAATTAAGAGATACTTGATGATAACAAAATATCCTAATCATACAGCTTTAAAAATAAGTAGATAATACTGAAAGTGCTTCAATTAATCAAAATGTACAAAGTTTGGCTCACAGTCATTTCAAGATGCTCCTCTAGCCTGAGCAGATTTTTCTAGTTTCTTGAATGTCTGGATCTTCTTCCAAGCTTTATGTTGTTTTCATCAATCTGATTTTGGAGCTGCCTGTGGAATTCCAGTTCATCAGATTTTGAGAGATCTAGCTTTTCTTGCATTTCCAAGAGAGTCTCATTGCTAGAGATACTTAATTGGTCTTCTAACCTGAAGAATCTTCTCACACCTTTATCATACATGAACTCCATCAGCCAGTAGGGCCTTAGATGCACTCTTCTCCCTGTGTATGGGATGATTAGAGTCTTTGGGAGTGCATCTTTAGCTCTAATACTCCTTAGTTCTTCAATCTTCTTCAATACTAGTCTTCTTGCAGTTACATTGAACCCAAAGTTCTTCTTGAAGGATGAAAAAACTTTAATCAGTACAGCTTGGCTTTCTTGAAGAATCCTGTGAAGTGACCACTAAACCTCCCTTCCTCCTTTGTACTAGAACACTAACCTTTCAGGTAGGTTCATGTATGCATCAATTCCCCTCACTTCATCCAGTTCATCCAGATAGAGGTTTAGATCTGAAAATTCTTTAATGTCACACAAGTACAAGTAGTCTCCCTTGTTGACTTTGGGTTGAGCTTTAACTACTGATTTGGATTTGAGAGGTGACAGCTTCACTTTCTTGACTGCCCTTGACTTTGTCCTTTTTGGCTTGCTAAGGATTGGTAAACTGAAGTCAGGAATTGGTATGTTATCCCATTCTATTGGCTCATCCTTGGGCACAATAGGTTCACCATGAATATTCCTGTAGGGATCCACCACCTTTATATCTTCAAATACCACAGAGGGCTTTGATGCTTGAGTTGTAGCTGGTGTGGGTACCTTAGGAAATTGATCTTCCAATTCCTTGTCAACAATATCCAGTTTCCTTTTTGTTCTTCTAGCCAATTTTTTCTTCCTTGGGGATTTCTTCTGTTCTTCAATTTGCTTCCTTGATTCAGTGGCTTCAGAAGGTTGAGAGGGAATTTGTTGAGATGAACTTACAGCCTGTAGCTTGGCTAAGATAGCAATCTGCTCTTTCTTTTGTTTAGCCTTCTTTGCATCTAGAGCGGCTTGCTTCTTTTCCTGCTTTAATCTTGCCTTTTCTTCTCTCTTTGCTTGAGCAAATTGAGGATGTCCAGCTATCACACAAATTTCCTTTCCATTTCTGAATATCTTAGCAATTCTTCTTTTTGAAGCTGAATCAGCTGGATCTTTATAGAAAGCAATTGATCTTGACAGAAGCTTCTTTTCATCAGGCTTGGGTGTTTCAAACACAGTATCCAAGGGGTTCTTTAAGGATGATTTTGAATAATTTACCCTTGGTTTAAGAATCATTTCAGCCTTTGGAGATTTGATGCAGAAAGATTGTCCTATTTCCAGATAATTCATGCTCATCTCATTCACACTGATTTGCTTGACTTGAGAGTGATGGATGGCTGACTTAACTGGCTCCTTGACAAGTTTAAACTTTTTCTGTATCTCCTCATCAATCTTATCCCAGTTGATCAAACTCAACTTTCCTTTCTCAGCAACTTTCAAGTTTGTTGTTGCTGCTTTAATTAGATCTATACCATCTGCAACTGGTGGCTTGGAGACAGTAATTGAAGGTACAATTACTTTGCTGATTTGAACTTGAAGTTTCTCCCCCTCACTTGGTCCTTTCTCCCCTTTACTTGGTTCTCTCTCCCCTTTTTTTATCATCAAGTTGAGGAGTTAGGCCTTGTGCTTTAGCCAGTTGCATGAGAAGATTTGTCTGAGACTGTTGATTTTGAAGAAGGATGGCCACAGAATTCTCAATAACTTGAACTCTATCTTCCAGCTTGGCCAGCTTCTTTTCAGAATCTGATTCTCTCCTCAGTCTCAGTAATAGATCTTGCATGGTACCATATGGCATGACTGAATCCAGCTTCTCAGAATTGTAGGTCTTCAAGTCAGCTATATCCTTTTTGATTTCATCTACACTCAGATTCTGTCTGACTTGCTGTAGCTTCATTAGATGTAAAGAATCTAGGTGAGCTTGAAGAACAGCCTTGGTACCAATATTTGAGCTCTTCTGAATGGCCTTTTGGATAGACATGATTTGTTTGACCAAGGATACATTGAATTGTCCAGGTGTGGATTCCTTAGTCAAGGCCCATTCAGGTAGATCAGGAATAAAACTTGGGCCTTCATCTCCCCCTAAGTTCATGCTTCCATCAAATGAAATAGAGTCATCATCATTAGAATTTACTCCAAATTCTTCAGATGGCTCATCAGCTGTATGAGGCATTAAATTGACAGCAGCTTTATCCTTTTTTAGAGATTCTGAAGTATGCACCAAATTTAATGTCTTTTCTGCCTCCTCATTGCCCTGAGCAGCCAACAATTGATAGGCTGACACAAGATGAGTAAAAGTGTCAGCATCCAAGGAAATGTTATCAATTACAGCCTTGTAATATTGCTGAAATTGTCTTTCCTTTTCAGCATCATCCACAATCATTGACTCATGAGCAATGGCTGTATCCACCCTTATTACTTATGTACCTGCTTTTCTCTCATAATCTCTCTTTTGTTGCATCAGGGTCTCATCCTGGCCCCCACCCTCACACCCTCACCTTCACCTACTAAGGTGGGACTCCTCTCACTCACTTTTGCCAATCCTGAATAAATGGATTGCTGATTTTTACTCTTTTCCTCTCCTTTTTCCTGGGAGCAACTCAGTCTCTCACTCAATACACTCTCCTCTCTCAGTCCTAAGAGTGACTGTACAACCACTAAATCTTCTGCACTTGAAATAATTGAAGTTTGAAATTGTGCAAAGATACTCGACGGATAAGTGATATCCATCGAGTGAGTGGTAAAGCTATCCGACGGATAACTGCTGTTAAACTTATCTGTCGGGATACAATCACTACTCGACGGATGAGAAATATCCATCGAGAGAGTAGAAATGAATGAGGTAGGAAGAGAAACTATTGATGACTCTGTGTTGATTGAAGCTATTCGAAGCACATATGTCACAATAGTATCTGAAAGAATTGGCAAGTGAGCCAACAAATCATCTAAAAGATGATGCTCACTTGCACTAGATTTTGGCTTCCCCAACAGAGTTAAAGAAGGGGAATCAAGAATTAAAGTGTTTATCATATCCACTTTCAGAGAGTTTGTTGGTGAGTATGGTATATCAGATGCTTCTATAAATAGAGATTTTGGCTTTGACTCCACATTTATTGGAGGCACATCAAACTGAATTTGAGAGAGGCAGGGACTGTGTCTTTAGCACCAGTTTGCACTGTGTGTGTGCCCTGTGCATCCCCAGAGGTTTTAGATTTCTTCTTTCTTATGTAAGTTTGGGGTGAGCTTGTGTCCCTAACCCTTTTGGCCTGTGCTCTTGGCTGAGAGCTTTGTTCAATAACTGCATCCTTTTGGGAGGATGCAGCTAGAGGTGAGCTTTTATCCTTTTTAAGCACTGCAGTTTGTTGGGAAACTGCAGTGTGGCTAGGCTGGGATTCACTCAACTCTCCAACCTTATTCTTGGGGTTTCTTTGATGTTCACCCCTTCCCTAACCTGACTTTCCCTCCTTAACACTCCCCTCTTTTGCTTTTGTGGATTTTTCAACTGGCATCTTTTGAGAGATGCCAGAGGGGGTTTTCTTTGATTTAGATTTGGAAATTGTAGAGGGTTTGGAGACTTTGGTAGGTAACTGTTTGGTCATTGGCACAGTTGCCATAGCTACTCCTGAAGTCAAAGAAATAGTGGAGGTTGGAATAGTTGTAGGGATAGATGAACTTACCTCACTTACCTGAGGTGCCTGCATTACAGGAAAATAGAACATTGGCACATCCCTGTGATGGTTGGCTCTGTTCAAATCTGCAATGAGTCTTCTCTCTTGAACCTAACAAGCCAGTTTGTTGTTTGGGTTCTCAAGCACAATTTCTTGACATAGGTGGTTAGCCAATAACATGAAAAATCTGGTATAATACACATTCTTACCTCTTTTAGCTAACTCACCTAGTTTAAAACCTAACTCAAACAAGACGAGGTCACTAAAATTATAAAATTTATCTGTAACTAGCATGTATAGCATGTTAAGCATGGAAATATTCACTGAATCAAAATTACTGACTTTTCCAGAAAAAACTTTAGTAACTACATCACACAAGAAACTTCACTCCTTCCTAAGACCCAATCTCCTAATATCACTTAATTTAGTGGTAGGAAGTGCATAATGCATGGAATTAAGCATATTGATAATATCAGTGTCATTGTGTGGTGAAGTCACATTATTATCAGGAATTTTGAAATATGCTTTTATTACATCACTATTGATACAGAATTCATTACCTTTGATGGTTAGAGTGATGGTCTTGTCAACAGAGTTGTAGATAGCAGTGGTCCACATCTCTTCAACAACTTCACAGAAGATTGTGGGTGACTCCAGCATGGCGTAATTAAGCTTGCAATTCTTCACAAAGTCCATCATCTTGTGATAGTCCTCTAATTGCTGAATACCCTTATTGACCAAAGCAGTGAAGTTGTTCTTCTCATAAATGAACCCAGTTCTTTACTACAGGTGCCATTGTTAGATAATGGAAGCTTGAAGAGAAGGAGAATATTTGCTTGAGAGAGAATGAAATAAAAGCAGTTGAATTTGAGAATGATAAAAGAAAACAATTGCTATGAAATAAGCTTTTATACTATCTCAAAAATAACTGATAAAAATAATAAAGTAAATTAACCAATAGAAATTGCCTAAAATAGCCGTTTAAAAGTAAATTGTAAAAATTCCACCCATTATCCGTCGTGTAATGCTTACAAACTGTAAATATACTCGATGGATAATGTTCAGGGAATTAACGGCTGAGATTTAGACAATTCGACGGATGAGGATAAACTGATATCCGTCGAGACATAAAGTATTCCAGAAAAATAATTGACTTTTATTAGCAAGTAGTATATCGACGGATGACTAAACTTGATGGATAAGGGTCATCCGTCGAGATGCAAATTTTGACTTAGCCAAAATTTCATCCAAGACTTAAAAATCAACTAAATTTCTGGCTACATTACAACTTGCAAAATAACTCAGATAAATTTAAGAGTAATTAAGCATACCTAACTCACTTACCAACCTTGAAAAGGTGGATTCATCCAGTGGCTTGGTAAAGATATCTGCAAGTTACTTTTCATTTGGAACAAAATGTAATTCCACAGTACCATTCATCACATGTTCCCTTATGAAATGGTACTTGATGTCTATGTGCTTTGTCCTTGAATGTTGCACTGGATTTTCAGTGATGGCAATTGCACTTGTGTTATCACAAAAAATAGGAATCCTCTCAACTTGCAAACCATAGTCTAGCAATTGATTTTTCATCCATAAAATCTGTGCACAGCAACTGCCAGCAGCAATATATTCAGCTTCAGCTGTAGAAGTAGAAACTGAATTTTGCTTTTTACTGAACCAGGACACAAGCTTGTTTCCTAGAAATTGACAAGTTCATGTTGTACTCTTTCTATCAATTCTACAACCTGCATAATCTGCATCTGAATAACCAGTTAGATCAAAACCAGAGTCTCTAGGGTACCAAATGCCAAGTTTTGGTGTTCCCTTGAGATATTTGAAAATTCTCTTAATAGCTATCAAGTGAGATTCTCTAGGATCAGCCTGAAATCTGGCACATAAACAGGTAGCAAACATTATATCTGGCCTACTAGTAGTTAAGTACAGAAGTGAGCCAACCATGCCCCTATAACTTGAAATATCCACAGACTTTTCAGTAGTGTTTAGTTCAAGCTTAGTTGCAGTGGCCATGGGAGTTTTTGCAGATGTGCCATCCATTAGATCAAACTTCTTTAAAAGATCAAAAATATATTTATTTTGACTAATGAATATTCCATCACTAACTTGCTTAACTTGCAAACCAAGAAAGTAAGTTAGTTCTCCCATCATACTCATTTCATACTTACTTTGCATCAATTTGGCAAACTTTTTGCAAAGTTTCTCATCTGTAGAGCCAAAAATAATATCATCTACATAAATTTGAACAAGTATACTAGAGCCATTAACATTTCTGAAAAATAAAGTTTTATCTACAGTATCTCTTGTGAAATAATTTTCCAAAAGGAACTTTGATAAAGTGTCATACCAGGCTCTAGGTGCTTGCTTCAGTCCATAAAGTGCTTTCAGAAGATAATAGACATATTCTGGAAAATTTGGATCTTCAAAACCAGGAGGTTCACTAACATACACTTCTTCCTCCAAATCTCCATTTAGAAAGGCACTTTTGACATCAATTTGATAGACCTTGAAATTGGCATGGGCTGCATAGGCTAAGAAGATTCTAATGGCTTTAAGTCTTGCAACAGGAGCAAAAGTTTCATCAAAATCTATTCCTTCTTGCTGACAATAACCCTTAGCATCCAATCTAGCTTTATTCCTGATTACTATGCCATTTTCATCCTTATTATTTCTGAATACCCACTTGGTGTCTATTGGATTCTTTTCTTTAGGCTTGGGTACCAGCTTCCATACATTATTCCTTTCAAATTGGTTTAGCTCCTCCTGCATAGCTAAAATCCAATCAGGATCCCATAAAGCTTCTTCTACCTTCTTTGGTTCTTCCTTTGACAGAAAGCTGTTGTATAGACATTCTTCCTGAGTTGCTCTTCTTGTTTGAACTCTAGAAGAAACATCACCAATGATAAGCTCAAATGGGTGATCTTTTGTCCATTTCCTTTGTTGAGGTAGATTAGCTCTAGATGAAGAGCCTCATGATTGTCTTGATGTGTGATTGAGTTTTGATTGCTAGAAACTCCCCCTGAGTTTGTGGATCTTTGATTTGAGAAGGGGGAATTTTCTATAGGTGATCTGTCTTGACCTCCTGCTCCTTTTGATAACCCTACGGATGGTGAATTTTGAGTACCGACGGATGAGGCAGGTTGTGTAAGAACCCTGATTTTTGTAATATTTTAAAACTTCTGTGAATAGTAACTTGAGCTAATTAAGTAATACGTATGGGGATCATCATTAAATGAATAGTGGAATTTTGAGAATCCGAGATCATATTCTAGTTTATCGAGGAAAATAAGTGAATGTAAAAGCCGACGGAATTCGAAGATTCACAATTATACTACGTGTTTTCGTATCCGTAAAGAATGGCGTAGAACCGGGAATACTACGTGAAATAAATAATATATCAAGGTATTTCTATGATCAAGAGAAGGAATGGAATTGGTTATAGGATTATAAGCGATAAAAGAAATCGCTACGAAACAAGTCGTTATACGTGGAAACTATCGGAATGGAACGACGATTGCATTTACGATAAATAAACGAATGAGAAATTAAATCACATGCAAGTTGGCCATGCATAACCAAGTCCTAACTAGTAGTTAGGAGTGTAACTAGATGATTAGAAGCTAACTAGAATAGTTAGTGGAATAGTGTTGAATAGTGATGGGAGACAACAAGTACACAAGCCATACTTCTCCCTTTTCTCACTTCACCACACAATCAAACCAACCCATACCTTTGCCAAATTATTGTCAAATCTGCTGCATACATCCCATATATTCATTATACACT
Source organism: Apium graveolens (assembly GCF_009905375.1). NCBI lineage: Eukaryota > Viridiplantae > Streptophyta > Magnoliopsida > Apiales > Apiaceae > Apium > Apium graveolens. The sequence goes on from NC_133649.1 coordinate 94,901,775, forward strand.
CCCACACTTTAGCCACAAAAGAAAACAACCACTTTTCCCTCACTTAAAGCTCTCCCATTTTTCATTCCAGCAGTTCGGATTTTCTGAGCAAGGGAGAAAGAAAAATTCATAACTAAAAATATACTCATTCAAATATCATGAAATTTTTACCATAGATTTTATATATCATGGGTAAGCTTCGTACCAAATTTCAGCCTCAAATTATTTTTTTTCAATTTTATAAAAATGTTTGAATGAGGTGCTGAAAGGTAACTCCAAAATTTTAACTTGTTTCTTTGTTTTGTTTCTTAAGGATCTAGCCCTTGTAAGTGTTTTCTAAGCAAACCAAGCCTCAATCATCCTAGCACTAACCTTCCTAGTATCCAAGAAGGTATAACTTTAAACCTTTTAAGGTTTTATGGTTGAATTTAAGAGTTATATTTGTTGTAGTGTTAAGATCCAAAGGATTGTGTTTGTTTGAGTTTGTATTGATTATGTTCTTGCTAAAGACTTGAGATGTTGAGTTGTAATCCATTTATGTGGTACTATATAGAGAATATAAGGTTCATGTGGGTGGATCTTGAGAAGTACTTGTGTTTATGATGGTTATAGGTAGTGATTGTGTTAAGATCAAGTAGTAGAAATTGAGTTTGGGCATTCTTGCACTTGATCTGTTTTCTGCAGGACATTCGGCCATGAAAATTGTTAAAATTTGAAAACCACTTGCCATGAGCAGATAGATCTTGTTTTTTAGTTTCTATACATGTATAGATCATCATGAGGAGATTTACGGTTTAGGAGTTATGGTCGTTTTAGTGTAAAACATTTCTGCGATTAGCCAACTGCACTTAAGTCCACTTGCATGGTGATTTTGAAGGACTTAAAATAATTTCGAGATTCTGGAAAAATTATGAAAATGGATATGATAGTGTAGAAGACTGTCCAAAAAGAATTTTGAGAAAATATTAATTTTTAGATTTTATAAAAATATTTTGGTAAAGCGAGCGCAAGCGAGAAACGCATAAAAACCTAGTTTTGACGCGCGTTTTCTCACGTTCGAGCTTAAAACTCGAAATGGACTTTCTAAAGCGAACGATCGATTTCAAAACTCGACCATGTTATAAAGTGAGAATATAAGTGTTGAGAATGTGACGATCGGAGATTCGTTATACTTGAGTAGTTGCGAAAGTTGCTTAATAAAAGCGAGACGTTAATCGCGTACTAACTTAGACCGTTGGTTCTTGTTTATAGATCGCCAACCAAACACCAGATACCATACCACTTCGATTACTCGAGGAAAGTTTTCGAAACCCTATCTCATACTATCCATGCTATATATATACTGTTGTGATATTGATGCCATGATTTACAGTTTAAATATATATATGCTTGTCTATGATATCAATGCATACGAATTATGCGATTGTTTACGAAAACAAATTTCGTTTTACACGAGTATGAGAAGTTGACACGTATTTCAAATATAATATATGATAATGGGAGTTGAAGATATTTTAATAACGATTTAATTCCGGAGAGAGCCGGGCGCGAAAGATTTCTATTTCGATAAACAAAGTACGTTCGCATAATATATATATCAAGCGAACGATTGAGATTTTGACTTAAACTTCGAGAAATATTGGTTTATTCATTTAAGGGACACCCTTACTTGATTGATTATTTTATAAAGAGATATTTAAGGGATTATTAAATATCCAGAAAGTATTTAAAAATATACTGAATAGTTTATAAATAATTTCACGTTATTTAATAAAGATTTAACTATTCAAAGAGCAATTATAGGATACCAAATCATGTTTTGATTATTTGATTAAGGTGTCTCCATTCGTTGGACCTTATTCACAAAATATTTTGTATTTAAGGTTTTTATTAATTCATTGAACCTTAATTAGAAATACTTTGTACTTAAGATTTTATCAATTCATTAAATCCCTCTTATATAATTATGAGACCTTAGATATTTAATATCTTCGGACTTCTAAAAACTTATTTAAAAATAGACATAATTCCCAAAGGTACTTTCTAAATTATTCAAAACTCTTGAAAGAGATTAATCATTTGAAACGTATCAAAACCTTAGGGAACTTAGTCTTGAAGCATAAGAGTTTTGCTTCCTCGTTCAATAAAGAACAAGTGAGTAATATACTTGTCACCCTACTACAGATAGGGATTTGAAAATGATTTTAAATTCAAAAATCCGACAACTCCCAAAGATCAATTGAGTTAAAAGTGATGAATAAATCATCTTATTTAAAGGTCAACTTTTAACGACCTATTCCTTCGAAAAAGGATTTTGAGCAAAAGATATAATTGTTTTGGGACTGGAATGTGGCCTACCCGGTACGGAGTGGTATCAGGCAGTGACCAGGCGCGGAGTGGCGCATTATGCAAGCGCGGAGTGGCGCATTGTACGGTTATATGGTCTATGTGACCATTGACTTTCGGACTTGCACGGCAATGGGCAACCACCGTGTAGTGTCTTGATGAGCCCAAAGGCGGCTAGGTTTGTATTCCTTCTACTAGTAGAGAAAATTTCGTATTCGGCTGATTACCGATACGTGGTTTATTCCAGTATAGTCCCTTTCTTCCATTTTGGAAAAACTGTTGTGAAATATACAACAGAGAGCCGATAAGGCTGAGTTTAAAACAAGGATATTGATGAATATATATCAAATCCATTTGAGAAATCTGCCCATAAGGCTGAGTTTTAAATTGGGATGTTGATGAATATATATCACACCCATTTGAGAATCTTGGTTCGAGTAACATCTTAAGATTTTGAAATAAAATGAGTACGAGTATAAAATGATTTTGAGAAAGAGATGGATACAAGTATTCAGTGGATATATTATTGTAGTTGATTTTGAGAATATTATAAATTTGACAAGCATATAAACTTTCAGAACGCTTTGGAGATACAAAGTATAATTATTGGTTTTATTTATCCTTACATACTTAATTATGGGGATTTATACCTTGCTGAGCTATAATGCTCACCCTTGCTTTTATATATCATATCACAACAGACTACCAGCATGGATCAGACCAGGACTGCTGTTCGTAGGCGGGTAAGGAAAGCTCGTGAGTTCTGTAGGCTTTTTGTGCGCTAGCCCCGTCAGGTAGATAAGTGGAGATGATTTATTTGCTACTGTTTCCAAGCGTATAACCTGTGTGTATGTGAGTTTGAATAAAAGGTCGAGTAATATTGTGAAAAGAGAATTATTTAATTAATAAGTGATCGTAACGACCCGAATTCACAACCTTGGATTTGGGGGTGTTACACATGCTACCTTCTTGGAAAAGAAGTTTATCCTTGAAGGAAACAGGGGGAACAAAATTGAACTTGATGAAGTTCAAGAAGTTCAAGAAGCACAAACTACTACGGATCAAGTGGAAACACCTGTTCTGACTGAACAAACTTTTGTGGAATAGCCCATTCGTAGGTCAGGGAGAGTGTCTCGCCAACCTGAAAGGTAATATGGCCTTGTCATTGAGAATGACAATGAGTTGTCGATCATTGATGATGACGACCCTGTAACCTATAATGAGGCTATGAGTAGTGTTGACTCAGAGAAATGGCATAGTGCCATGAAATCCAGAATGGAATCTATGTATACGGTATACAAAAGATAGATTATAGCAGATGGCCAGGTGGAGACCTATAAGGCCAGGCTTGTGGCAAAAGAATTCAAACAAAGGCAATGGATTGACTTTGATGAAGTCTTTTACCTGTAGCCCTGTTAAAATCAGTTCGGATTTTGCTTGCGATTGCTGCTTACTACGACTATGTGATCTGGCATATAGCCAGATGGTTTTCTTTCCAAGGGAAATGAAAACGTAGTGTGTAAGCTACTGCGAACCATATGTGGTTTAAAGCAAGCTTCTCGTAGATGGAACATTCGTTTTGATGAGACAATCAAAGAGCTTGATTTTATCAAAAACGTAGATGAAGCATGCGTCTACAAAAGGGTTAGTGGGAGTGCGGTAACATTTCTTTATTGTATTGAAATAGAGTTGACACACATAACAACATAGCAGACCCACTCACAAAGCTACTTTTTGAAAGTCACTTTGATCGTCATAAAAATGAGATGGGTATTAGTTACCAGAGTGATTGGCTTTAGTACAAGTGGGAGATTGAAAGGAATATGTCCTAAGTCTAATCAGGTATTAGAATTTAGGAATAATCTTTATGTAATCTGTTTTAATTTCATTGATATTAATAAAAGACTTGTTTTATTTTTATTACGGGCTTTATCTATTTAAGTGTTTAAATAAGATATACCATAATTTAGAGTAAAGCTTTTTATGGAATATGATGAGATCATAATAGTGAGACCTAAAAAGATGATAACTCTAAACTTAAATAGTTCCTGATCATAGGATTACTAACTGGTAATTAATAATCCGCAAAGATCGGTACATACTATGCTTGCTTCATTATGAAGGATGTCTGTTCTCATAGATATTTGTGTGGTGACACTATAGCTAGTATGTAGGTGCTTATTATGGATTAAGTTCACTAAACATGACTCGCACAGCTGAACAACTGATGGAGTTCACTCACGTGTCAGCAGTTGTTCGCTTAGTGATAGTTGTACAAGTATCCTTAGACTTGAGGTCATCATAGTCATCTTGTGTACACTGAACTATGCTTTGGTTTAGTTCTTAGTCTCCAGGGACAATTATTAGGGCTCTACTGGGTATAGGAATTTGTACACGAAGATAGTGTATGATCAATAAAGGATCTACCCCTTCCAGTGAAGGAAGCGAATGTTCAAGGCTGATCCACTTATGCTAGTTCAGGAATCTCTGGCCAGAGTAAATGAAATTAGAAAGGAGTTTCTAATTTGCATAGAACTACGCATAATAAATGGTAAGCAAGTGATTAAATTAGATAGGCTTGACACGAGATTCATGCCTTGTATTTAATCGGGACATTGTAGGGTAGAAGGAGTTTATTGTACGGTAACTATTCACTGACAGGTTCTTGGTATTCTAAGCAGTGAATTCATATTATCCGGATAGTCGCGATATGTTAAGAAGCATCACTCACGATGTAGAATAAATGTGATTAATTAATTAATCATATTTAATAAATTAGAGAATTTATATAAATAATGATAAAATAGTTTTATTATTATTTATTCTACTACCGGCTTAATATTGAACCTGCAGGGTCACACCATAAAAAGAGAATGATTTTATTGTGGAGGAATTAATTAATAATGGCTAATAATTATTTATTTGTGAAATAAATAATTAATTGGCAAATTTAATAATTGATTAAATGAGATTTAATTGATTATAAATTAATTAAGAAAAGTTCTTAATATTATTAGTTAAGGATTTAATTTTTGGAAATTAAATCGAGAGAGAGAATTATTTCTAAAGTGTTTAGAAAAAGGATTAATAATTAAAAGGTGTTTTGATTATTAATGAGAATAATAAATGGGATAATAATAATAATATTTATGGGAAAATTTCAGCTGAAAATTTTGCCTATAAATACACTATAATAGACCCTAATTTCATTCTAACCTCGGAACCCGAAAACCCAAAAAGTTTGGAAAACCCAATTCTCTCCACCTCCTTCCTCCTCCTTAACATCGTTTTCTTGGTGGATACCGGTGGAGTGCTTCACACTTGAGGAGCAACTGCTAAGGATCTCTGATCGTTGTCTCCGAATTATTTTAAAAGGTTAGATTCGATCCCTCGAATTTTTATTCACGATTTATATGCTTTTATTTGGATTTTATATGTGGAAAAGTGTTTTGCCATGCCCCGCTGCGTTTAAAAATCCAACAGTAATGTCCACAGACTTTTTAGCCTTGTTTAATTCAAGCTTGGTGGCAGTGGCCATGGGAGTTTTTGCAGATGAACAATCAATTAAGTCAAACTTCTTTAAAAGATCATAAATATATTTAGTTTGACTAATGAAAATTCCACCACTAACTTGTTTAACTTGTAAACCAAGAAAATAAGTTAGCTCTCCCATCATGCTAATTTATATTTACTTTGAATTAACTTAGCAAACTTTTTACAAAGCTTATCATCTGTAGAACCAAATATAATATCATACATAGATTTGAACAAGTATTATAGAGCCATTAACATTTCTAAAGAAAAGAGTTTTGTCAACAGTACCTCTTTGAAGTAATTATTAGAAGAAATTTTGACAAAGTCTCATACCAGGCTCTAGGTGCTTGCTTTAGTCCATAGAGTCTTTCAATAGATAATACACATAGTCTGGAAAATTTGGATCTTCAAATCCTGGAGGTTGGCTTACATAAACTTCTTCCTCCAATTCTCCATTCAGAAATGCACTCTTGAATCATTTGATAGACTTTGAAATTGGCATGGGCTGCATAGGCTAGAAAGATTCTGATGGCTTCAAGTCTTGTAACTGGAGCAAATGTCTCATCAAAATCTATTCCCTCTTGTTGAGAATAGCCCTTGGCAACCAATCTGGCTTTATTCCTTATGACAATGCCATTTTCATCCATCTTGTTCCTGAATACCCATTTTGTGTCAATAGAGCTGTTCTTTGGCTTGGGTACCAGCTTCCATACCTTGTTCCTCTCAAATTGGTTTAGCTTCTTGCATTGCTAAAATCCAATCTGGATCCAATAGAGCTTCTTCCACTCTCTTAGGTTCCTCCTGTGATAGAAAACTATATAGACATTCGTCTTGAGTAGCCCTTCTAGTCTGCACCTTAGATGTTGCATCACCAATGATCAATTCAAAAGGATGATTCTTGGTCCATTTCCTTTGAGGTGGTAGATTAGCTCTAGATGAGGTTGCCTCAGTATTGTCATGATGTGAGATAAGTGTTGATTGGTTGAAACCCCCCTGAGTTACTGATCCTTTGAAAGGAACTGGGAGTTCTATCAACTGATGAAGTGAATTGATTATCCGTTGATAGACTATGATCAACGGATGCTTCATTATGTACTTCAACGGATGATGCACTTTGTCTTTCAACGATGCTGCATTACTTCTATCAACGGATGCTGAATTATGACTTTCAACTGATGCAGCATTTTGTGCATTATCCAAAGGAAGATTTTGAATTCTTTTCGAGGTGCCTTCTCCATCATTCTCATCTTCACTATCATCAATATATCTCAATGTTGTCAAATTTGAGTCCTTCATGATGTCCCTCATCTGTTAGTCCATCAATCTTTTTATCATCAAAACAACATGCACAGATTCCATAACAATGTTGGTTCTTAGATTGTAGACCTATATGATTTTCCAAGAATAACCAACAAATATTCCTTCATCAGCCTTTGCATCAACTTCCCTTTGTGATCAGGTTGATTCCTTAGAATGTAGCATTTGCAACCAAAGACATGAAGAAAGTTTAAAGTTGGTTTTCTTCTCTTGAACAATTGATAGGGAGTCATGCCTTTTGCCTGATTGATTAGAGAAATATTCTGAGTGTAACATGCACAGTTAACAGCCTCAGCCCAAAAATATGTTGGGAGTTTTGACTCTTCAAGCATTGTTCTTGCAGCTTCAATTAGTGATATGTTCTTCCTTTCCACCACACCATTTGTTGTGGAGTCCTTGGAGCTGAGAACTCATGCATGATCCCATTTTCTTCACAGAACAACCTCATGGTAGAATTCCTGAACTCAGTTCCATTGTCACTCCTGATATTCCTTACTTTGAAACTGGATGATTGTTGACTTGCTTGATGTGATTGATAATGATTTCACTAGCTTCATCCTTTGATCCAAGAAAGTAGGTCCATGAAAACTTTGAGAAGTCATCTACAATCACTAGGCAATATCTTTTCCTTGAAATTGACAATACATTGACTGGTCCAAAAAGATCCATGTGTAGCAGTTGTAATGGTTCATCAATTGCTGATTCAAGCTTCTTACTGAATGATGCTCTCTTTTGCTTTCCTTCTGACAAGCATCACACAGTCCATCCCTTGAGAATTCCACTAGAGGCATTCCTCTAACTAAGTCCTTTTTGACTAGATCATTCATTGTCTTGAAATTCAAATGGGACAGCTTCTTGTGCCATACCAACTTTCATCTGGACTTGCTTTGCTGAAAAGACAAGTAATTGATTCTGCATCTGTAGAGTTGAAGTCAGCCAAGTATACATTCCCTTTTCTAACTCCAGTTAGAACCACTTTGTTGTCCTTCTTACTTGTGACAACACAGGCTTCAGAATTGAAGGAAACAGTATTCCCTCTGTCACATAGTTGACTGATGCTCAATAGATTGTGTTTGAGACCATCAACTAATGCAACTTCATCAATGATGACATTTTCTTTTGAGATCAAGCCATATCCCATAGTGAACCCTTTGCTGTCATCTCCAAAGGTTATGCTAGGGCCAGCTCTCTCCTTGAACTCTGTGAGCAGGGTGAAATCTCCTGTCATGTGCCTTGAACAACCACTGTCCAAGTACCATAGATTCCTTCTTTTTCCCTGCACACAACAAAATCAAATCAAGTTGATTTTGGTACCCAAGTTTCCTTGGGTCCAGCCTTGTTAGTCTTTTTCCTAGACTTCATACCTCCTGCATCTTTTGACTTAGGTAACTTTGGGTCAACCTTGGTCTCAGATGTAGTTGGTTGAAGTGTAGAGTTAGTCACAGAATCATTTAGCACATTTGGTTGAATTTGATAAGGCATAGATTGTGCAAACATATTATTCCACATAGGCATTTGAGGCATACTGAATGCAACAAAATAAGGATTATTAACATATGGCATGTTTGCAAAATGTGCATGAGGATTCTGTTGAGACATAACAGGCATAGCATGCAGAGGTGACATAGACATGTTAGGCATGGAAGGAGTTAAAGGCATGGGAGCATTCTTAACAACTTGCAGTTAGCAGATAGATGATTAACACTTTTACAATGCACACAACTTTTTCTAGGAGCATACTTATCAGGTGTGTAATTGTTGTGTTTTAATCCCTACCTTCCCATTTCTATTAGATTTCCTTTTAGTTTCCTTTTTATCCTCAACCATCTTAAGCCTATTTTTCAACTGATCTAAAGTCATGTGTCCTATATTCACCTTACTGGCATCTTTGGATGTGCTAGCTTCTTCTTTGACAAAGTTCTTGGAAGTTGAACCAAACTTCTTATTGAGATTTTTCAAATTGTTCTTTTTAGAATCACTTGCCTGTTTTGATTGATGAGCCTTCAACGGATGCTCCTTTTCTTCCTTCAACGGATAACTTTCATCATCCATTGATTCCACATCCGTTGACAATCCATCAATTAATTCTACTTCCTTTTTTTTTCTTTCAGGCATTCTCACAGAGTGATTCAATTCCCTGAACCTTGACAATCTGAGCACTAACATCCCTAGATGTTTTCCAGGCCTTGATTATATCTTGTTCACGTTCTAATTGTTTAGAAAGAATTTCTACTTTCTTAACAGATTCTTCTAGTTCACTCTCAACAGATAAGCATTTGATTTTAATCTTTTCAAGCTCAATTACCTTACCCTCTAACAAGCATTCCTATCACTTAAAAAAAATTATTCTCTTTAATTCTTGTGTTTTCTTTAGCTAGTGATTTAAGGGAAACACGCAAATATATAATTCATTGGACATATCATTTATAGCTTCATTGCATTAATCTTAGAAAGCTGAGAGAGGTCAGTAGTAATTACCTGGTTGCTTGATGAACTAGTTTCATTTTATCAGAATTAGCCATCAGGGCTAGGTTGACATATTCCATATCATCATCTTCATTGGCTCCATCCGCTGCCCAGTCATCCTGAGTCAGAAAAGCTTTTCCTTTTGTTTGAGCAAATCGAAATATTTCTTTTTGTAATCCACTTGCTCAAATTTCTTCTTATCAGAGGTTGGCTTTCTGCACTCGTTTGAAAAGTGTCCACTTATGCCACAGTTATAACATTTGAACTTAGATTTGTCCACCATGTTCTTGTTTGACTTAGTGAATTAGCATTTTTCTTGAATTTCATCTTTGCAAACCTCCTGGACAGAAAAGCCAGATGTTCATCAACATCATCAGAGTCATCTTGACTGGAACTATCTTCAACCCAGCTACTTGCTCTTTCCCTTGCTTGATTCTGATTTGCTTGTGCCAATTTTGAGACTTGGCATTGTCTTTTCTTCATTCCTGGCTTCAGTCTTCTCATTGTCAGCTACAAGTGCAACTGATCCACCTTTTCTCTTTCCCTTTTCCAACAGCTGAACTTGCTCCATCTCAAGTTATAGGTCTTCAAAATTCATATAATCTTTCAAGTGTGAAGTCCTTATAATCTTGAGAATTCCTTAGTAAAACAGTCATAGGCTTCCATTCCTTTGGTAGAGACCTCAGAAATTTTAAGTTGGAATCCTTGACTTGTACACTCTGCCATACAGCTTCAATCCATTCAATAGTTTCTGAAATCTATTAAAGGTATCATTCAGTGATTCTCCTTCTTCAAAATGAAAGTATTCATACTGTTGAATGAGAAGCTGCATTTTTTTTCTCTGACTTATTCAGTACCTTCGCAGATAAGTTGCACAGTATCCCAAATTTCCTTAGCAGTTTGGCTGTTAATGACATTATCAAACATATCTTGATCTAGGCCATTAAACAGAATGTTCATGGCTTTCTTGTCCTTGTGAACTTCTTCAATATCTTCATCAGTCCATTCGGTTTTGGATTGGGAATAGACTATCCAATAACAACTGTGGCAGTTGCAGCTGTGGCTACCTTGTGAGGGATGTGAGGACCATTTTCAATGTAGTTGATGTAGCTTTCATCTTGAGAGAGAAGATGTAATGCATCTTCACGTTCCAGTGATGATAATTATCTCTTTCCAGGATTGGAATCTTTACACCAATATCCTTCTTACTCATGATGTTAGCAGAATAGATCTTTAAACTCTTTGTAAGTTAAGAGCTTGCTCTGATACCAATTATTTCCCAAGGAACTAACAATGAGATTTACAGAAGGGGGGTTGAATGTAAATCTTAAAACTTTTTCAAGTTTTGAGCAGTTTCAAAGGCTAAGTGTTTTGATGAACATTTGTGTGAATTGCTTTGGGCAGGTGCAGACAGATATATATTCAAAACACAAATGTAAAGAACACAAAGGCTTTAAAAACTTTTCTGGTGGATTTGTTGTTCCACCAGAGATGTGTATTTCAGAAAATCTGTGATTCAAAAGAATTGATCACAACTGCGTCCTAGTACAAACTAGATGATTTTCTCTCTATGTTTTTCTAAACAGTTCTGGAAAATTCACATCTAATTACTAGCTGCAACTTGGTTTATATATCACCAAGTTTACAAGTGAAGACAAAAGTACAAATACAATTAAAAAGATTCTTCACATGTTTCTTCTTCATTTCTCTATCCAATGCGATCTAGATAATCTATGAATCTTTGAATACTTCCTTGTTTGCACCAGAATGGAAATGCTGCATTTTCTTGATTCCTCCAAGAGGCTACCACATTCTAATTTGTCTCTGTCAACCCATGTGCCTCTATCAGCTTATGAATTGTCACTGCCAACTGCTATTGAACTGAGCATCCGTTGAAGCTTTCATCCGTTGATGGCTTTATCGTTGATGCATTAGCAGTTGAAGCTTTATCGTTGATGCACTCATCCGTTGATGGATGTTATCTGTTGAAGCTTTAGAGACATCCGTTGAAGCTTTGTTTCTCATCCGTTGAAGGCCTTTAATTCATCAGTTGATACTACTTCAATTATACAAAATTACAAGGCATGAATATTTACAATTAGCCCTCCTATTTGCATATCCACTAGTAGTCAACATGACTTATAATTTCCCACAATCATCTAAGAATTATAACTTAAATACAGAAACTGAAATGTGCTACAATACTAAACTTATTTCTAAGTAAAGCTACTCCATCAACGGATAGCCAAAATGGTCTTATCCGTTGAGGTTACAAACACTAGATTTCTACTTAAGTGTTTTGTTTAACTTATCATCAAACTAATACACATATTCCTAACACAACATTATCTCTCTTTCATTTTTAATTTCTAGCATGGAAAGCAACTCAATTTCTAGGTTATTGTGTCATTGTGTCATATAGCAACACTTTTTTAGGGTTGCTATAGGCGATCTATGGTGTAGTATGTAGACATAAATCGGGGGAGATTGTTAGGAATATGTTGTGAAATTGATGATAAGTTGAACAAAATACCTTAGTAGATTTAACTTATTATTTTTGTAGCTCTCGACGGATGTTCTACAATAGTCCCGATGGATGAAATCTAGCACAAAGACAAGTAGCAAACATTATATCTGGCCTACTGGCTGTTAAATATAAAAGTGAACCAACCATGCCTCTATAACTTGAAATATCCGCAGACTTTTCAGTAGTGTTTAGTTCAAGTTTAGTTGCAGTGGCCATGGGAGTTTTTGCAGATGTGCAATCCATTAAGTCAAACTTCTTCAAAAGATCATAAATATATTGGTTTAACTTATGAATATTCCATCACTAACTTGCTTAACTTGTAAACCAAGAATGTAAGTTAGTTCTCCCATCATGCTCATTTCATATTTACTTTGCATCAATTTAGCAAACTTTTTGCAGAGTTTTTCATCTGTAGAGCCAAATATAATATCATCTACATATATTTGAACAAGTATACTAAAGCCATTAGAATAAGGTTTTGTCAACAGTACCTCTAGTAAACTGATATTCTAAGAGCAACTTTGACAAGGTATCATACCAGGCTCTAGGTGCTTGCTTCAATCCATAAAGTGCTTTCAAAAGATAGTAGACATATTCTAGAAAATTTGGGTTGTCACACCCCCAACTTAACAAACAAAATATATAACTATTACAATATTTAAAAGAAAGTAAATATAACCGAATCCAAGATCTTACAGTTTAGGGTTTGGAACAGCCAAACACTACCATCTATTACAACTGATTTTAATATCGAGTCCTCACACAAAACTATCTCTTATTCTTCCTGAGCTCGGACATACGCATCGGCGTCACAAGTCTTACGTGCTGTCTGCTTGAATCTAACCATAGCTGCTAGCTGTAATATCAGGGTTAAAGCAAGGAGTGAGCCAAATGCTCAACAAGTGCTAAACAATACGGTACAAAACATAAATCGAGATATTAAAGAATGACATTGCGAAGATATAACTAATAATAACAAGAGATGAAATTTTTGGTGATGGCATCATTTGCTTGAATCAAAATATTTTCAAAATTATAACTTAATCAAAATTATTTTATGATGCTACGGATTACAGTCGGTGATCAGCCGCGAAGTAATGCCAAACTAGGCTTAAAGCAATGGTTTTCGACAAGGTACAAGTACTAGAACATCAAGAAGATAAGCTTCATGAATACTAGGGGTGTTAAGGTATGAAGAAAATGATCTTTAGCTCAAGGTATATCAGGATTGTCGAACTTTAGGGTAAGAAAAAGGGTTATCAATCAATTAAGAACAACTTTAAAGAATATCTGGCTTTTAGGTATCAAGGTAAAATTTCTATTGGGGTTCAAGCATCAGGGTGAGATGTCAAGATTTCTCAGGAATCAATAGCATGTTAATCAAGAGGATCAATCAAGTATTATAACAAATCTTTATTTTATCATGGAATTCCAATTACTTTGATATACTAGCGTGATACGACTTTTGATCTACTTGTAATATGTACTTGAGGGTTCATGGCATTTCTATATAATAAGAAGATAGATTTAAGAATCGCGTTCAAGTATATCAAGATAACTCAGGATACTCGCATCAATATATATGAACTAATTATCACACATTTGTAGTGTAAACGAAAAATAGGTTGAATCACTTGCCTTGAGAAAGGCTGGTCTGGTCTGGCTGGTAGGAGCAACTGGAAGCTTTACTCGACCTTTATGGTAAGTTTACCCTCGTCTCGAGATCCTACATAAATAATAATAACCTCATTATAATATATTCTCACTAACTCAACATATTTACAACCCGAAATTAAACACAAATGGCACTTAGGCCTATATGCACGCAATTTCTAATCACCTTATAAATAAAATAGTACACATAGTCACATATACTCACATATCATTTTTAATATCAAATAATATCACACACCATAATGCAACACTAGGCTTGGATGATCTCGATCCCCAACTAAGTAACTTGATCGCTAAACTAGACAAAGTCTCCAAATTTTGGCCTCCTAACTCGATGTGCCTTTACTAAACTATCCAAAACCTATTGACCCTCACTTGGGCCTTTTACTCTACTGGCTTTATACTATCTTGCAACCATAGTGGTCAACCTAGGTCTCACTCATAAGTGCTCTAAAACTATGTGATAAGTGAAAGTGCTCACTATAGAAAATTTCAGAATGACATCTATGGTTTCTTGAGTGCCTTAGACACTCTCTTAAACTACAACTTTACCTCCAAAACTTCTACACTAGACTCTTCTGACCATAAGGCATCTCCCAAACTCGATGTGGCTCAAGGGCCTAGCTTGGGCCTCCTTGGGCCTAAGCTTAAAGTCCATGGTTCCCTGTTTTTCTGGGCAGAAAACGCCCTGACTTGAACTAACTTGTGACACATGGTTCTAACTCAAATCTTATGAGCTATGGCTGTAAAAACTCCTCTGACACTCCCTCTAACTAAGGCCCAACAGGGCCTAATGAGGGCCTACTCATGACATGGTCAAAACTTCCTATTTCTAATTGCAACAAAACTGTCCCCTAAAAGATTTTGTGATTCCACTCGTGCACCTAACCAAACGACATATAAACCTCCAAAAAACACCTAAAACCTTTTATATACTCCTAGTGCAAGCTTCTGGTGGCTTGGGCTTCAAAGTGCACAACAAATGCTCATTCAAAACTTCCCCATAAACTAGTGCATCAAATCTGGAAAAATGCAAACACTAACTAATCCTTTCCACCTTAACTCCCACTTATAACCAAGCATCCAACCTTACAAAGCAAACCTAGTGCATAATCCTAAAATAGTGCCTCAACAGGAGGGGAGATTCATGCCCAAGAACAACAACATGCAATAAAAATATAACATGCAACTCATGGAAACACTTAACAAGATTTCGGCTAAAGCATAAAGTTTAAATGCTTGCAAATTCGACTTGTACCTATTACTCATCCTTAATATTCATGAAAATATCTTCTCTATTAATAAGAAATTTATCATGGAAACAATCTATTTTAAGCACACATATTTGAATTTATAGATTTTTAGACATAGCAACATGATTTCGAAAAGAGTAGCATGCAAAACATGGTTGATCATCATTTTAATATCTTAAAACTAGCATGCATGGCTAAACATGATATATAATGAAATTTCAGTAGCATGCAAAGGATTTTAAAGCATGGTTTCTCCATAAAACACTTAGTTAACACATATAAAATGTATCTCATAGAGAGCTCTTGAATTCACAAGAATCAAGAGTTTCTCTTTGGAGATCACACAAGAACTACACATGACCATGAAACTTCATCTCCCAAGTCACAAAACTCTTGGGAAGTATATAAAATGAATGTAGGTAGAAGATTTACACTAGGGAAGATGAGAAATGGAATGAAAAATGGAAGGGAGTGGGGATGGGGGGCTTCGGCCGAGAGCAACAAGGGAGGGAGGGGAGGAGAAAAAATGAGGTGTGTTGGAGTGTGGAGTGAGTGAAAATGACTTCTCCCACTTGGTTTTTGGTTTTATGCTTTTGGGTTGACAAAATAATGAGTGGAAGTGAGAATGTACAAAAATGACCTCTAGCTAAAGTTAGGCCATTTTGCATGCAAGGTTAGTGTGGTAATTTGGTAATCAACAAATGAGTTAGTGGGGTTGGAAAGGTCTTCTTTGCCCTTTGAGAGAATAGAAGGGTGATTTGCATGCAAGGGCTTCTATGTAATTTGCTAATTATAAAAATAAAATTTGTAAAGATTATTTTTATAAAATAAAATACAAGTTCAAAAATTATAAAATTTATACCATAAAATAACTTGGATTTTTAGAAATTTTATAAAATCACTTTTGAAATTTGTGAACAAAATAACTTTTAAAAGAAAATTTTCCAAGGTTTAGAATATTCCTTATAAATCAAAAATAAGGGAAATAAATAAACTCTTGCTTTGAAAAATCATATACTACATAAAGCAAATTTAAAATGCAGAAATTTTCATTCACACAACGTACAACCATTAAGTATATTTACATTCGGCTCTAATATTATACCAAGTCCAAAATTAATATTACACAAAATGGTCGTAACATCCTCTCCCCCTTAAGGGATTCTGTCCCCAGAATCTAAGAGAACAGATGAGGATACCGGGAACGCATATCAGACTCTAACTCCCAAGTTGATTCTTCGACCTTGGGGTTCCTCCAAAGTACTTTCACTAACTTTACCGACTTATTCCTAAGACTTTACTTGCCAGTCGAGTAATTTGACAGGTTGCTCCACAAATGACAGGTCTGCCTGAATTTCTACAGGTTCATATTCTATCACATGGCTGGCGTCAGGATTGTACTTCTTAAGCAACGCACATGGAACACATTATGCACATGCTGATACTGAGGTGGTAAGGCTAACTCGTAGGCTACCTTCCCCACTTGACTCAAAATTTCAAAAGGACCTATATATCTAGGTGCTAACTTCCCTTTCTTGCCAAATCTAGACAACCCTTTTCTTGGTGACACCTTAACAAAACGGCTTCGCCTACTTGGAATCTAACATCCTTACGCGCTGGATCCGCATACTTCCTCTATCTTGAGCAGCAAGCAACCTTTTCTGAATTAACTTGACTGTCTCATGCAACTGTTGTACCAATTCCGAGCCTAGAATCCTTCCTTCTCCTACTTCATCCCAACTTGTCGGTGATCTACATTTTCGTCCGTACAAAGCTTCGTATGGTGGCATGCCAATACTGGAGTGATAGCTGTTGTTGTAAGAGAATTCTATCAATGGCAAGTGGTCATCCCAACTTCCTGCAAAATCGATTGCACAACTGCGCAACATGTCTTCGATTGTTTGAATTGTCCTTTCGCTCTGACCATCGGTCTGCGGGTGGTACGCCGTACTCATGTTCAACTTCGTGCCAAGACTTTCTTGAAATTGCTTCCAGAATCTCGAGTTAAATCGGGGATCTCTGTCTGAAACTATCGATACGGGTACTCCATGCCTTAGTACGATTTCACGCACGTACAGATGAACCAATTTATCCAATGACGACTTCTCATTAATTGGAAGGAAATGCGCCGACTTCGTAAGGCGATCAACTATAACCCATATAGCGTCATGTCCGGATTTCGTTCGCGGTAGTCCCACTATAAAGTCCATAGCAATATTTTCCCATTTCCATTCTGGAATCTTTAGGGGCTGAATTAATCCGCTTGGTCGTTGATGTTTGCCTTCACTTTCTGACAAGTATAACACTTTGCAACCCATTCTGCCACGTCTCGCTTCATATTTGGCCACCAAAAGTTCTGCTTTAAGTCCCGATACATCTTGGTGCTCCCGGGTGGATTGAAAATCTTGAATTGTGGGCTTCTTGTAGGATCTCATTCTTCAATTCAGGTACATGAGGAATCCAAATTCTTGAGGAAAACCTTAGTATACCTTGCTCATCCCTTTGAGTGCCAATCTCTTCTCCAGTTAGCTGATTCTTTTCTTTCTCCATTACTTCTTCCTGACATTTCTTATCCTTTCCACTAGTGTTGGCTGAAAAGTCATTGCACGACAAACTTCTTCAACTATTCCACAATCACAAAGTTCTAATCAAAATTTCTTAATCTCTTCAGACAGTTCCTTTGGTGTTGCCATCATATTCAACCTCTCATTCCTACTTAAAGCATCAGCTACAACATTCGCCTTTCCAGGATGATAATTTATCGAACAATCGTAGTCCTTGATCAATTCCAACCATCTCTTTTGCCTCATATTGAGCTCCTTCTTAGTGAAAATGTACTTTAAACTCTTGTGATCCGTATAGATTTCACACTTTTCCCCGTAGAGGTAATGTCTCCAAATCTTAAGTGCGAACACTATGGCGGCTAGTTCCAAATCATGCATCGGGTACTTTAATTCATGCGGTTTTAACTGTCTTGACGCATACGATCACCTTATTGTGTTGCATTAGCACACAGCCCAATCCTTTATGTGAAGCGTCGCTGAAAATCACAAAGTTTCCTTGGTCATCTGGTAGTACTAACACCGGAGCTGTTACCAATCTTGTTTCAACTCTTGAAAGCTATCCTCACATTCTGCACTCCATTCGAACTTCTGATTCTTCCTGGTTAACTTAGTCAATGGCGTGGCGATTTTCAAAAAATCCTTGACAAACCTTCTATAATACCCTGCCAATCCTAGAAAACTTCGCACTTCCGTAGGTGTCTTTGGCCTCTCCCAACTCATAATCGCCTCAATCTTTGCCGGATCTACTTTAACTCCTTCATCTCCAATGACATGTCCCAAAAATTGAACTTCCTTTAACCAAAACTCACATTTGGAAAACTTGGCATACAACTTCTTTCGGAGTATCTCCAATGCTATCCATAGATGCTGCTTATGTTCTTCTTCCGACTTTGAATAAATAAGGATGTCATCAATGAATACCACTACGAACTTGTCCAAATACTTTTTAAATACCCGATTCATCAGATCCATAAATGCGGTCGGGGCATTAGTCAATCCAAAAGGCATTACTAAGAATTCATAATGTCCGTATCTGGTCCTGAATGCTGTCTTGGGAATATCTTCTTCTTTGATCTTTAATTGATGGTATCCTGATCTCAAGTCAATCTTTGAAAAGCACTTTGCTCCTTCAGCTGGTCAAATAGGTCATCTATTCTTGGTAGCGGGTAGCGGTTCTTAATCGTCACCTTATTCAACTCCCGATAATCTATACATAGCCGCATACTTCCATCTTTTCTTTACAAACAGAACAGGTGCTCCCATGGCGATACTTGGCCGTATCACTCCTTTTTCCAATAATTCTTGTAGCTGGCTCGCCAACTCTTTCATTTCTGCTGGTGCCATCCTATATGGGGCCTTTGAAACTGGTTCTGTGCCCGGAGCAAGGTTGATCTCGAACTCGATTTGTCGATCTGGTGGTAAGCCGGTAGTTCGTCTGGAAAACATCTGGGAACTCGTTAACTACGGGATATCTTCTATGCTGGGGTTGCCCTTTTCTGAATCCACTACATAAGCTAGGAACGACTCACAACCTTTTCTAAGTAGCTTCTTAGCCTGAACGATTGTAAGAAACAGTTGCTCTTGCCTCTGTCCCTTAAATACTACCTTCTCTCCACTCTTCTTCTTTAAATACACTTTCTTGGTCTTACAATTAATCTGGGCGTTATTCTTCCCTAACCAATCCATACCTAAAATTATATCGAACTCTCCCAACTTGAAGAGTATCAAGTCGGCTGAAAACTTATGCCCCGAAATATCAATCTCACACTTCGGACAGAATTGATTCACAGAATTCTCTTGGTTCGCAATTACCACATTTACTACCTCGCTCATAATCATTTTATCACATTGAAGTTTATCAACAAAAGTTTCTGATATGAAAGATCTCGTTGCTCCCGAATCAATCAATACTTTAGCTTTGACATTATTTAGTAAAAGTGTACCTGCTATCACCTCAGAGTTCTGAACAGCGTCCTTCATTTTCAAATCGAATGTCCTTGTTGCTTGCGGAGTTGTTGTAGGTGGTGGAGGTAATGCCAATACCTCGGCTGGCACGCTTGCACTGGTACTTGCCACATTCATTAGAGCTTTGACTGGTCGGTTGTCTTGCACTCCCTAGCTATGTGTCCAGTCTTTCCACACTTGTAACATGTAACTCCTGGCTTCGGCATCTTACACTTTGCCAAATGTCCCTTCTGGTTGCACCTATAGCATGTCATGCTCAGCTTATTACACACTGGGGTGCCTTCTTCCACAATGCTTGCATTCCGGTCTCTGGAATCTGTTTTCTCCAACTTGCCCTTGACTTGTCTGGTTGTTCCCTTTCGATTCTTGTCTTTTGCCCAAATTCCCTTTCTTTTGAAAATTTCGCCTTTATGGAATCCAAACCTCTTTACATTCCGATCTTGTGAATTTCCGGCTTCAGACTTTTCTCCATAAAATGGAACCTTTCTCTTCTTGTTATCCCTTTCCTTTCTTGACTGCATCCCATTATTTCAATCAGAGCAGCTTTCTGTACTACTCCCGCATAAGTATCAAGCTCAAACAAGCCACTCTATCTCTGATCCAAGGCTCTAATCCTTGTTTAAATCTCTTTGCTTTTTCCTCCTCACTGCTGGTATACTTTGTCACAAACCTTGACAACTCTGTGAATTTCTTCTCATACTCCAGTACAGTCATGTTCCCTTGCTTCAACTCAAGAAATTTAAGCTCTATCTGATTCTGCATGTACTTAGGGTAATACTTTTCCAGAAATAACTTCTTAAATCTTTCCCAAGAAACTTGCTGAGTTGCTTCCATAGCTTTTACTGATTCCCACCAATAGATGACTTCGCCCTTCAAGAAGTAAGTAGCATATGGTGTCTTCTGATCGTCCCTAACTGTACCAACTCAAAAGCCCTTTCCATTTCCTTAATCCATGTGTTAGCTATTATTGGATCAGTGGTATCATGAAATGCAGGTGGATTCACATTCTGAAAAGCCTTGAAAGTGACAACTTGTCGAGGTGGTACTGGTGGATCAGGTGGTTGGTGTGGTTCACGGTTATCTTGGTTTTCAAATTGTTGTTGAAGAGTTAGTTGTTGTTGAGCTATAGCGTTGGTTTGCTGTTGCAAGGTTTCCAGTAATCGAAGAATATTTGGATCTGTGGTGGATGTGGTTGTTGGGTTCTTTTTTTGGGTGAAATAAGAGTTATATCAAAACAGGTATGAATGATGAAATAATTCGAGGGTATCGCATGGCATTCTTATTTACATATGAGGTCAAGTTTCAAATTAAACAGATATGGTGATGCATATAAAGCGTAAATAACAGTTGAGAGCAAATGGAACGATAGTGCATAATATTGGAAATCTAAAGGTCTCATTACATCAAGATCAGGATAAAGTCTGATTCTAGGAATAACATGCTTATTTAAAGGAAACAACTGGGAATTTCTATGAAGTCTGATAATACTACAACATGGAAGGTAGATAATGGAAAGAACTAAGGCTCCACTCCATCGGAACGGGGCTTGGTAGTCTTCTCCTCTCGAAGCGTCTTCACAATGCTCTGGAGCTCATCCGCCACCATCTGGATGATATACTGACTGGTACGGTCTCGGTGTGATGGCATTTCCTCAAGCTTGTGTTGACGTACTGAACCAAAGTCTCAAGTCTCGCAGTCATCTGCTCCTTAGGCTTCCCTTCATAGTTTCGGCTGTCGGATACACGTTCTTCAGTCGGTCTATCAGTCGGTCGTACTTGCCCTGAAGCATGTCAAACTCGCGCCTCAACTCAGCATACACGAGAAAGCAATAGTGTCGTCCGACCCAGAGGATGATGAGGAATGCGCCCTTTGCTGAAAACCAATAAGAGGAGTATTAATAATAAATTTACTTAACCTACTCTCTCGCATATTATCTATAACCTATACATATATCCTATAACCTATTTGGGCTGTCCAGGGACTCTAAACCGTAGCTCTGATACCAAAACCTGTCACACCCCCAACTTAACAAACAAAATATATAACTATTACAATATTTAAAAGAAAGTAAATATAACCGAATCCAAGATCTTACAGTTTAGGGTTTGGAACAGCCCAACACTACCATCTATTACAACTGATTTTAATATCGAGTCCTCACACAAAACTATCTTATTCTACCTGAGCTCGGACATACGCATCGGCGTCACAAGTCTTACGTGCTGTCTGCTTGAATCTAACCATAGCTGCTAGCTGTAATATCAGGGTTAAAGCAAGGAGTGAGCCAAATGCTCAACAAGTGCTAAACATACGATACGAAACATAAATCGAGATATTAAAGAATGAATGCGAAGATATAACTAATAATAACAAGAGATGAAATTTTGGGTGATGGCATCATTTGCTTGAATCAAAACATTTTAAAAATAACTTAATCAAAATCATTTTATGACACTACGGATTACAGCCGGTGATCAGCCGCGAAGTAATCCCGAACCTCGCTGGGTTCTAAAACATTAATGGGATCCCTAGGCAACTTTTAAGCCTACAATATAAGTGTGGAAAGGACTCGCGTCTCAGTCCAGATCCACTATTCAAAGAAAACATTTATCCCCCTTTGGGACTGAAATCCACATTTTAATCATTTCAAAAACTGATGCCGATTATAATAAATCTCTTAAGTAGTAAACATTTTTATCAAGGGATTATAGATCAACTTTGAAACACTGGAAATATGTCACCAAATTTCAGGGCCATGATCCACTAGACTTTACTATATTAGGGTAATTGAAAGGTTTCCATATACAAGAACTTTGACAAGGAGATTTAGCAAGGCTATTGGATAATATGAAAGAGTAATGCCAAACTAGGCTTAAAGCAATGGTTTTCGACAAGGTACAAGTACTAGAACATCAAGAAGATAAGCTTCATGAATACTAGGGGTGTTAAGGTATGAAGAAAATGATCTTTAGCTCAAGGTATATCAGGATTGTCGAACTTTAGGGTAAGAAAAAGGGTTATCAATCAATTAAGAACAACTTTAAAGAATATCTGGCTTTTAGGTATCAAGGTAAAGTTTCTATTGGGGTTCAAGCATCAGGGTGAGATGTCAATATTTTAGGAATCAATAGCATGTTAATCAAGAGGATCAATCAAGTATTATATAAATCTTTATTTTATCATGGCATTCCAATTACTTTGATATACTAGCGTGATACGACTTTTGATCTACTTGCAATATGTACTTGAGGGTTCATGGCATTTCTATATAATACGAAGATAGATTTAAGAATCGCTTGGTTCAAGTATATCAAGATAACTCAGGATACTCGCATCAATATATATGAACTAATTATCACACATTTGCAGTGTAAACGAAAAACAGGTTGAATCACTTGCCTTGAGAAAGGCTGGTCTGGTCTGGCTGGTAGGAGCAACTGGAAGCTTTACTCGACCTTTATGGCAAGTTTACCCTCGTCTCGAGATCCTACATAAATAATAATAACCTCATTATATATATTCTCACCAACTCAAATATTTACAACCCGAAATTAAACACAAATGGCACTTAGGCCTATATGCACACGCAATTTCTAATCACCTTATAAATACAATAGTACACATAGCCACATATACTCACATATCATATTTTAATATCAAATAATATCACACACACCATAATGCAACACTAGGCTTGGATGATCTCGATCCCCAACTAAGTCACTTGATCGCTAAACTAGACAAAGTCTCCAAATTTTGGCCTCCTAACTCGATGTGCCTTTACTAAACTATCCAAAACCTATTGACCCTCACTTGGGCCTTTTACTCTACTGGCTTTATACTATCTTGCAACCATAGTGGTCAACCTAGGTCTCACTCATAAGTGCTCTAAAACTATGTGATAAGTGAAAGTGCTCACTAAGGAAAATTTCAGAATGACATCTATGGTTTTTGAGTGCATTAGACACTCTTAAACATAAGTTACCTCCAAAACTTCTACACTAGACTCTTCTGACCATAAGGCATCTCCCAAACTCGATGTGGCTCAAGGGCCTAGCTTGGGACCTCCTTGAGCCTAAGCTTAAAGTCCATGGTTCCCCTGTTTTTCTGGGCAGAAAATGCCCTGACTTGAACTAACTTGTGACACATGGTTCTAACTCAAATCTTATGAACTATGGCTGAAACAACTCCTCTGACACTCCCTCTAACTAAGGCCCAACAGGGCCTAATGAGGGCCTACCCATGACATGGTCAAAACTTCCTATTTCTAAGTTCAACAAAACTGTCCCCTGCTGGACAGATTTTGTGATTCCACTCGTGCACCTAACCAAACGACTTATAAACCTAACAAACACCTAAAACCTTTTATATACTCCTAGTGCTAGCTTCTGGTGGCTTGGGCTTCAAAGTGCACAACAAATGCTCATTCAAAACTTCCCTATAAACTAGTGCATCAAATCTGGAAAAATGGAAACACTAACTAATCCCTTTCCACCTTAACTCCCACTTATTAACCAAGCATCCAACCTTTACTAAAGCAAACCTAGTGCATCAACATCCTAAAATAGTGTCTCAACAGGAGGGGAGATCATCCATGCCCAAGAACAACAACATGCAACTAAAATATAACATGCAACTCATGGAAACACTTAACAAGATTTCGGCTAAAGCATGAAGTTAAATGCTTGCAAAGTCGACTTGTACCTATAACTCATCCTTAATATTTATGAAAATATCTTTTTAATTAAAAGAAAATTATCATGGAAACAATCTATTTTAAGCACAATATTTCAAATTTATAGATTGTGAAATAGCAACATGATTCAAAAAAAGTAGCATGCAAA